>NC_090201.1:16308695-16608695 GCF_033026475.1 Channa argus | reverse complement strand
CTACATGTACACAAAAAGGCCTTCCCTCCATCTTGTACTGGTTTACCTTTCCCCGAAGACCAAACTCTCACTGTGAAATACGGGAAGTATTATATGACGTGAAACTAACTGAAAAAAGCTGTGGAATTTGTCAACGTGAATATGAATTGATGCCAAATGATAGGGCTGGTCTGGATCAGTTTTTTGGAGTCTCAGTTCATAAAATAAAAAAAAGAACAGCACTGAATAGAAGACAGTACCATATCCCAGTTAAACTTACGACATGATTCCTTTTGATTAACACTCAACCTTTACTTTAATCAAAATGTCTTTCAAGATCTTGTATTATCGAGATGAGTCTACATTGTTCGAACAGACCTAAATAGAAAATAAAGTCAGACATAAGGCGAGGCTGGCCCACTCAGGTGTCGCAGCTTCGTTTCCTTAATTTGCTCTGCAGAACATCCTTATGCTCTCTGTCAGACTGTTTCACGCCTTCCCCAATGCTGATCAGAGGCTTAATGAGGTCCAGATGTGGTCCAGATGAGGCCCAAGTCAGTCACAGGGACATCAGAGTAGCTAGAGTCTCTAGGGGCTCCATCAAACTGCCAGAGGTTCTGCTTTCATTGATTTCTGAAATCAAGGCATGTTTGACACGAGCTCAATATTTTAATAGTATTCAAAAAAAGCATATTTGTTAGAAATGTAAAAAATGCAAAAAAAATCAGGAATTATACTATTTGAAATAACTTTATATATCTCATTTTACAACTCTATCATTTGTGCTAGTCATATTAGACTCAGACACCATCAGTACCTGTCACTACATTGTTAGTTTACATGTACATTTAGTCATATGGCAGACACTTTTAATCCAAAGCAATTTACAAATATAAAGGTACAAAACAGACCAAAAAAAAAGACTATGTCAGGTAAGTCATGAAAAGTAAAGAAAGTAAAGTAGGGAATTGTTTGGGTTTCATGAGATGTACATGCAGTTTTAAAGAAGTGGATGAAAAGGGACAGAATAATTCAGAAAAGGCTGCTGAGTGAGCAGAATCAGGTAGTTGATTACACCATAACGGGACAACTGAGCTTACAGGCTTTGGATAGGATCTTTATTGTGTCTTACAAGTGCTTCCATGATGCCATTAATGAGAGGGACTGTAGACCGGAATAGGGGGGTTTGTGTTGGGAGGTGCTGTTTAGTTAACCAGTCTGTAGGTGAGTGTCAGACCTTTGAACCTAATGTGAGACACCAGGGAGTCAGTGCAGAGATATAAAGTAGGCAGTGTCTTTACATGTGTCTTTTAGCTAAATAAAAAGAACAGGTCACAAACATCAATAAATCCATTTATTGGGGTTAAATGACTTCAATATTGTCAAATAACCAAAAGAAGTATTGATGTGAATTCCCATGTCCCCTGACATTTCCTATCTCTTCCTCATAGCATTGATGACACCTAATGACAACAGCTGCGTGATGTTTGAAGTTGAGATTTGACAGATGTGGCAACTTAAAGCATGCAAGTGATCATGTGCTTTATAGAAAATCTGAAATCTTCTGTAATGTCATATGAGGTAAAAATAGAATAAAGACAAATTCTAAAACTAGAACTAAAAAGTTCTGTTGAAAATACATAGATAGAAACCTGTTGATGGCTTCAGAAAACGCATGACTGTTTTTTAAAATCTGGAATTCAGTTATTTGACATGTTAAGCAATAGATTGATTTGCCCATTTGACAACACGCTTGTTATCTTTGTTGTCAGTCAGTAAAACCTTACAGGAAACAACTATATATCTTCTTGTTTCTTTTGTTTTGGCACAGGTCAAAGGTTGCTGTGTGTCTGACATGGACCCTGGTCATTTAAAGGTCATGTGAATTCTCACAAGCTCAGGCTTCAGCCTATCATGGAAACTCCATGGACAGTCTAATGGACAGGATTAGAGACAGAGATATGACAGCCAACAATTTCACTTGGTATCACTCAAAGTATGATGGAATGCAATTATCTCAACATCTAATTGATTATCCTATTAGGAAGAACACTCCATGTCATAAATGTTATAAAAAGACACTGTTCCTGAATTAAATTGTGAGACTGCATTTATGCCATTAGAGAAATTGATAGTATGAGATAAGCAATTTAATTCTGTGTAAACATGGGTTGATGGTGATACTTAAGAGGTCCAGTGGTTTAAATAGAATAAAAGTAGCATCAGCAAAGCAGTGACATAACGTGTAATAATGTTTGAGAATGTTGTTTATTCAAATTCGCCAACTAATTTATTTGCAAAAACAGTGATCCCATTGATAACTCATCTGTTTGAATATACTGTCTGTATCTTCAGCTTTTTGCAAGTATGTCGATATTTGTTAAGATCTAATTTTCCACAGCATTAGTTCTTCTATTTAATGTTACATTAGTGGCTCAGCATCAAATGTCATGAAATGGTGGAATACATTTTGATGGCATAATGGATGGCTAAACATGGATGGATAAAGCCTTTGGAAATCATGCAGAGGCTGTGTTCTGCAGGCAGTGATCTCCATTTTATTCATGTCTGTATTAGTTAAATCACCATTCTTGTAATTATTTTAGCAAAATACATAGCTGTAATGATTGGTTGTTATGATCAACCTTTTATATTTTATGCTCGTTTTGGAAGATGTTTTTTTAAGAACGTTTCTTTAAAGAAAGTGTTCCTCTAATTAGCCATAGGTTTCTGACATTAGCAGCTGTGTACCTGAATCCTCTGACACAATTTGTTGTTGTACCTTGTCACTTCTGCCTGCTCCTAATGAGGGATTTAATGTAAAATTAAAGGTCAGAGAAAATAAATATGCCTCTTTCCTTTTTATATTCAAATTGCATAAATACATATGTGCTCAATTGGAATCTGTCTACATGCTACTTCACAGTAAAGGGAAACAAACTTAAGTCTAAACCTGACATGAAGTAGCACAAATGTTCTTTCATCATTAGACGTAGTAGAGGTAAGTTATGGTAAAATAATAAATGTTTAAAAATATAATATATAACATGAATTTAAAAACATATACAATATTTTTTTTTATTAATTTAAAATAGGGGAATGCAAACTTTTGCATCTCAGGTTTTCCCTGGCAGACCACTAATGAATGGCATTTTATTAGTGAGCACTATAACAATACGTTTGAAAAAAAAACTCAATAGAAGAGTGTCTCTCCAGAAACAAAGCCCTAGTTATTCAGAAGAAACCACAGACCACGCTGTGAACACTTTTCTACATTGAAAATTGTTCATAGCGAGGTTTCTGCTGAGGTTTCTCTTATATTTTTCAATTTAGTTTTGCATCAGTTTTTCAGTTCTTTTGATAACATGTCTACTTATGAGCTGGTGAAAACGCTGATGTGTAAAGATAATATTACAATTTAAAACAGCCCAACATGTACAGTAGAGTAAGCTTGTAATAAACAGATTGTTTTTAGTTTTACTTCCACTCAGTAATGTGCTGGAGTGTGATTGTGCCCAGAAAATTCTGTGGAGTGAGCTTGCACAGAGAAAACTGGGCTCACTCAGTTACTGAAGCTTTAACATATTTGTCAGACTCCTCAAAATTTAAAAAAGTTAGTTCAAATTAAAAACTAAATGATAGGTTTTATATGTCCAAAACAAACTCTAGTGAAGATTTGTCATCATAAAGTACAAGCAGTGAAGTAGACAATATCAACACTGGACTACTGTATGTGGTTATATATTTTTTTTGTTTTTGAGTCTTGTTTAATTTGTAAAATGCTAAATCAGTCTGATCTGTTTAATGCAGGCACATTTCCCATTCCCTCTGTTCAAGATCCATACAGTCCCTGTTGTAGCATGTAAGGTTGCTTCAGGCCTACAAGTGTTGTGTTTGGCACACGGTGCACAGAGCCACAGAAACTTAATCCTGTGTTGCTCTTTGATTTGACCTGAGAAAAAGGAAAGTACATGTTTCCTTTTGGTCAAAATTTGGGGGGAATTTCTGAGCCACTGTATTAACAGCTTACAGAAGCTCAGTTTAGGTAATAATTAATTTTACTGTACAGCCACACTACAACTATCACATAGCTTAAAGCAGGTCAAATAACTGCATTTTGTCTTTTCTCAGTAAGAGGCTCTGAACTCACATCAGCTTCGACAGCATAATGTAGTCCACCTTTATCTGCTCTGTCTCCGATATCAAAGCTGGCAATGTGAGTGATCACCCAGAGAATCCAGGTATATTTCAAAAGCAGAGGAGGAGAGACAAAAACTACTGATAATTAATGGCTGTCACAGGATACAGAGTGGATGCAGAGCGATTACAGATGACACATAAATTGCTGTGTAATTTCAGATGCTATAGGCCTTTTCTGTTGGAGCAGGTCTCCTCTTGTACTGGCTGACAGATGATATTCAAATCGAACTCGAGGCCAGAGGGATAACATGCCATTGTTGAACCATTAGATATGCCAAGGACATATAATGGTCTGGGCTACATGCAGAACAGCGGATCAAACACCTTCTAGGATTTCAGGAGATTGCAGTGTAACACAAAACACGTTCTTTGAAAAGAACCACTGTCAATGTACTTTGTACTGTACAGGGAAGCTCACTCTGTAGTATTAGATCTTCACTTATTCACATACTCATCGACATGTCACTTCACGTATCAACATATTTCATATTAATTTTGCAATTTAAACAGAGACATTTATTTAGATTTGTGAAAATAAACATCTCTCCATTCACTGCATTATCAGCAAGACTGGGCGGAAGGAACACACTCTTGGTTGGGGGTATTCATGATTAGTCAGATATGCCCACACTCTGTCATCTAGAGGGCCTCATCAACTTTCCTTGTTTGATTTATTCATGAACAGCTGCAGAGGTGGCACACACGCCATCCAGGCCTGACACAAATGCAACACAGAGGTGGGCATGATTTCAGGCTCTGTAACACAAGCTCCTCTCTCCTGTAGCCACTCCAGACACTGTTTGATGATCTATGAAGGTGATTGGGTTTATGTTAAAGGGAAGACACGTAAGACACTGCGGGTCATCGCTTGTTGAAGATAATCCATACATATTAATGCTGATCTCTGCGTTTCTCTTGAGCCCCATTAGCAGTGTAAACCATAGCAATCATACCATGTTGCTGTGTTTAGTGAAACCTGTTGGCATTTGTATGTATTCATGAAGGTTATAATTGTAACACAGCAAATCAGATGTGACTCAAATGTTAAACTCCAACACAAGTTAAGTCATGTATAAAGACCATGTGAGGGAAGAGTGTCCCAAATGCAGTGCTAATGTATTTAATGGTTGAGATAGTTAAGCCTGGACAGAAAGAGTAAACCAGCCAACATCAAAGCAGTTAAACGAAGGCAGAACTAAATGTAATATTTCACTTTTTACAATGTGATTTAAAAGGTTTTTCTCCTGTCATACGATTGAAATACTAACATTGTGATCACATGGGTATTCTGCCCAACCGACATAACATAATCATACAACTACTGTACATCTGTGTGATCAATGCACTCTTGTTATGCTTCCAACAGAGAGCACAGCGGGAGACATGGGGATAAAACTGCCACCGTGAAGTCATCAATCAGTGCATGCTAACGGTAATCTTTGACTGTTCAGACCTGTTAAGGCTCTCTAGACTAGGGGCAGGGTCAGAGGGGTGGCCTGTGGTGGACAGTGTAAAATATGATTGGCCAACCCAGGTGCCACCCCCTGCTAGAGGGACAAGGTGGGAGGTACCGGCTGTAGAACTTTCAGCACAAGGAGAACTGAGTATATCTGAAGCTGAAATAAATCAATAGTAAATATATAAATACACAAATAAACAGATAACATTTTATTATTATGTACATTTAAGGTGGTTTTATGTAGTTTGTCAATGTAGAATTTTGAGGCACCTGCAACCAGCTAGATTTATGGATTTTTACCTCTCCCCAACTGTTTATTATTAATTGAATATGACAATTTGAAGTTAAAAATGGTAGATACGTTATGTATGACACTGGAGAAACACTTCATAAACATTCTATTAGCTACGGAGCCCAGAAAGGGAAATGTGAGAGAAAACATTTTTAAACCAATCAGTCAGTGCTTTGCAGCAAACACAACTTTGGACATGTTTGACTTTGTTAGCAACCAACAGCAGAACTAATGGATGTATGTTAAATGTGCAGAAAACGGATTACTAGTTAGCGCAAGCAAAACCCTAGTGTGCCATTTCCTGCATATTTAGCAAACATCCATCAGTACTCGTGAAATTTGTCATTAATGAGAAAAGCCAGTATCTTATTCAGGTGTCCATGGTGACCAACTGAACGAAAACATTTGCGTGATCTTGCACAAGTTAATCTTCTTTATTCTCTCACGCCTCATCTTGGGCTCCATATTTAGCCTATTAATGTACATTTTATTATTTCCCCCCCAATTTTTTTTTTTGCCATCTTATTTTGAATGTGTGACCTGGTCTGGCCAGCTCATTAAAATGTTTTAGATAAATCCCTGCTCTGGACAGGGAAAGACAGGATTTGGGTGTGCTGTCGCAGACAGTGGCTACTCCAGTTTGGAATGAATTTGGTAGATACATTCCAACACTAAAGAGAGAGTGAATAAATTTAAAACTCCAAAAAGCAAGAATATGAGATCTGAAGCATCAATAGCATCAAGAAGCTCCCAGTGCATTTACATTTTCCTTTTTGAGAAAAAACTTAACCATATTGTGTAAATTGCTGGCTCAGAATGAGGTGATTTGGACATGTTCAGAGGAGAGATTGTGAATATATCGGTAGAAGGATGTAAAGGTTGGAGCAGAGGTTGGAGCTGCCAGGCAGGAGGTCTACAAAAAGACCAAAGAGGAGATTTATGGATGTAGTGAGAGAGAACATGAAGTTAGCTGGAAGAGGATGCAGAGGGTTAGATGGAGGCACATAATTCGCTAAAAGGGAACAGCTGAAAGGGAAAGACAAGTGTAAATTGCTGCCCCATTAATATTTCTCAGGGGACACGAACTGTTTATTTTCTGAACATATTCACAAAAAACTAGACCTCTCTTAACATGCAGATACGAAGCCACACTTGAGGATTAAGAGGCTTCCATTAAAAGACACACATTATAGCAATCGTTGTTTGCTCTTACACCTCCGCAGCATTCAGGGGACGGCTGCCACAAATGGCTGTGTTGTTAGTCAGAGGTCTCTCCTGGGAGGTGCAA
This sequence comes from Channa argus, assembly GCF_033026475.1. NCBI lineage: Eukaryota > Metazoa > Chordata > Actinopteri > Anabantiformes > Channidae > Channa > Channa argus. Next base: position 16,601,477 of record NC_090201.1, on the reverse strand, counting down.
ATATCTCAGGTTGAGGCTTTCTTACTTTATGTGTGAGGTACTAACTTATATAAATAAAAGGGGCTATCTAGAAGCAGTTTTCATTGTACTTCAAAAACAAGGAGGCCTCTGACATCTGACATGATTGTGTGCTTTACGTACTCTGTGCAGTTTTTGGGCTATACAATATGTCTCAAACAGACAACATAATTTATTGGTTCATTTGTCACCTGCTGGCCCCAGGCCACTTAAGCTGAAGACAATTTAAAACACAACTTCTTCTGTTTTTTTCTATGTACAGTCTAACTTACAAGAAATGACATTTCTTTCAATTAACTTCCCCTACATTCACTGATGACGAGTAAAAATTGAAAGTGATTGAAAGTGCTCTAACAGAGCAGCAAATGTGGATATATTTCCATTTGCACAAAAATAATTTGGATTTTAAATCTCATGACAAAATATAATAGATGAGCACAAATGGATACTTAAAAATCAAGAAGAGAAGAAACCATAATGTTCACATTTTTCACACCAATTCCATCAATTCTCATTTGAAGAGTGCAGGCAACAATAGAGAGAACTTTAGTCCCCTAAAGCTGACAGTCATCATATGCCTGTTGGTATTGTCACTGCTGTTCACACAGCAAGCACAATGAATAATGTGTACAGTCATTTTCACTCCAGGAACTGGCTGCACTGCAGGTGATTGTGTTACAACAATGCTGCCGCATTAAAAAAAATGCACCAAATGTTGCGGAGCCAAGAACAGGAATGAAAATACCCCGAGGCCACCTTTGCATAGATCATGTTGTTATGTTGGTTGAATGAGAAAAGGCAGCAACAGTATGTCTTCATCTATTTCCCAACACTGTGCTGATAGGTTTATCAGCTGAAGAAAACTAATGTAAACCTACTGCTGATGAAGCTAGCCATGTGTTCTCTGGTTTCTTCCACAGAGGGAAGACTGAGGTGAAGAGTAAAAACCTGGTGCTGCAAGCACCTTTCAGCACCTTCTGATTCAATGCACATTCATAGCACTCCACTACACAGGTATAGCTCTGTAAGAAAATTGAAAAACACAGCCATGTTTCTGTCATCAGCAGTCTGTAATGGGGATCTGTGTTCCAGCTGTTACAGTGCAGACTTTTAAAACACTTGTGATATCCTGAGAAACTTAGGAACAGCAGCAGGAGGAGATAAATATTCTCTTTTGTAAGTTTACTCCTATTTTGGCTGTGCTGACTTTTCTTCAAGTGTTTCCTTTGGTGCATGGTGTTCAGCAGTAAGGTAAGGTGAACAGACAGGATGGAGGGGTCTAAGTTCCAGACCTCAAAACACAGTGGAAATCTGAACAAAAAAAAGGTCACATCAAAGAAAAAACTGATTTCTACAAATAATCTAAACTGATCAAATATTACAAACTGAAAATAACTACAACAAAATTGTCTATTAGAGCGAAGACTTTACTGCAAAATGCAGCAGTAATGGCTGTTTGGAAAAATAGTTATTTCCTCTATATGTGACTTGCTAAAATAAATTGTGGAACGGAATTGATCTGAAATGTTGTTTTATCCATATGTTTGCAATGTTAAAGTCATCAAACATATGCCCATGGGTTATTATTACCGCAAAATGTAAATATCACTGCAAGGTATTTCCAAACCAAATGAAATAATGTTTTACCTTATGGTCCTTGGCCCTTTGCTCACTGATCCTTAAATTACATTAAAATTAGAAAAGCCATTAATAATACACATGACTGAAAATGTAAATCTCTGACTGCTTGAACTCAATAACAAACTCAATGATTGTCTCATTAAACATAGTGTTTGGTTTTATACTGATCACTGGTGATACCTAGCTATGTAAATTTGATTTTTTATTTTGGATTTTGAAGTTAATGAGTCAATTGAACCACAAAAAAAGAAATTAATAAAATGAATGAAAACAATATTACTCAAATGTATCCACCAAGGATTGGATGGGCATCTTTCAATATTAATTTTCATTATAACCTTTATGGTTAGAAAGCTCTTTTCCAAGGGAGACCTATAGTCGCCACGACACAACAATCCAACCTGAAACAGAGATACACAACAATAGCATCAACTGACATGCAAAAAGACTTAAATGAGCCCAGGGCAGAGCAGCTTACAATACCATTACCATTCACCCCAGAGACAATGTGTACAATTTAATTTCAAACTATTCACAGTAGACAGAAGAAAATCTGAAAGCGCTTTTTTAAAATTTCTGCCTTTACAGTAGGAACAGCACAGTTTGGCGTTGTATCTGTTGCTATTTGCAACACGTTTTTACCACTTTGTCAACTTGCACAATCAAGAAAATTGCCCATCTAGTCCATTAGCATCAGACCATCCCATGTGGAAACCTGATGGCTGAATAAAGGACAGTTTTTCCAGTTTTGTTTAGCTTCGACAAGGTATTTTTATTAATATTATTAGTGCTATTGTTGTTGTTACATAGTTCATATGTTAGTTTATCATTCAGCAAAGCTTCAAATGACCACATTGGTGTACAGTATAATAACACCTAATGGAATTGGTGGACATGTAATGGGACCTGAGAGTAGAAAAGCTGTCTTCATCACTTTAGCAAGGACTGAAAAGACAATTACTTACTAAGATAATTACGTTTTATTGCTTTTGTGGCATGGGGATTATGCTGCTGCCTACAGGCAAATATGATGCTTCCTTATTATGCACATTTGACTTTGGTGAAAGAATCCTCCTGGTTCCCACCCCCAGTACAATTAGCATAACTACTCATGCATCTTAAAGTATGTTTGTGTCTGGCAAAAGGATCAGTATGGCACAGTGGCATCCCATCATGCTATCATTATGTTGTCTTAAAGACAGGTTTTCATGACCTTCAATGATGATTAAATTAGACAAATGTAAATTATACCAAACTTACAGCATTATTATTACTGTTTCTGAAATAGAAAAGACAAAGTGAACAGAGTAAAATGTTACAACCAGACTGTCTTCTGTAGTCATTTATCGCTGTCACTCCTGTCGTTTCTCGATCAGTGCTGGAGTGCAGAACCATGACATCATTTCCAAATGTGTTAAATGTCTAAAATGTTCTCTACGACAGCTCTGACAGTGGAATTGGTTCTGCTATGCGCAGTGGTCTAAGTGTTCTCCATGTGAGCTCTGAAGTGTGTCCCATGCCTGAAATCATAAAGACATTTTCAAGATGACGTTATAGATTTGCAAACAAAAAAAGAAACGTTTTTTAAATGTGCACTTGAAAAAGTAAACCAGAGGGTGAAATTGTTAAGACAAGCATAATTTCCACATGAGCCGTAATGTTATAGGTGCTTTGTTTGCAGGGGCTGACCACAAGCACGTGCTGCTTCTTTAAGTGGGTCATTGTATATAGGATATGGTTTTGATCATTTGTCATAAGAGACGAAGAAGAGATTTGGCATAACCAGTCACCCATCGCGTAAACATTGTGAAATAATCCATTTCATCTTTACTAGATATTTTATACAGAAACCAGCTCTTTAAAAGAAAAGGGACACTGAAAAGACTAGATGCTGTGTTGTGAACTGTATTTCAGGTTTATGTTAATTATTCTAAAATGTACACAGGTATTTAATTTGTGTTTACAGCATCTTTGTCAGCTTGGTGCCAGACCTTTATTAGAAGCAAATGACATTTCTCCCTCCTCTTCTTGCTCCTGCGGACTGGCAGTAAATCTTAACATCTGAGAGTCCTGCTGACTGTGTTCTTCGTCAGTCTTGTCCTCAGACTGCAGCTCCAGCTTCACCCGGCTGCTGCTAAGAGTCATCCAGCTGGGATAATTGGCCCCCCTGTCCACACTTCCTGCCATTCACACTGCCTGAAAGCTCTCCTGCACATACACACACAGTAAGGATAGTAACATGGCAGCTCTCCATACTCTACTTCTCTCTGTTTGGCCCCTCTTCCTCACAGACTAACTACACATTAATTTTCATTCCATAGGCTGCTCGGAGTAATGATGACATCTGTCACTGAGAGCTGGGGGGTGTCTTTGGGTTCCAGTGACAGCATGGAGAAGAAAGAAATGGAAATTGGTCTACAGAGATTTCTCCTCCAAATGCCCCTTTCTGCCATTTGGGTGGTGGTGGTGGTGGTGATGTGTGAAGGGGTGGGGGGTAATCCTTTACCCTGTGACTTTGAGATGTCTGTTAAAATGAAAAATGCTAAGACCTACCAGTAGGTAGGATCCTACTGACATAAGATCTAGATGATACAATAACCTTGGCAATGACGAAGACAAAGACCCACACCACGAAACACACATACAAAACCTGTTAATCTTGGTTAAAAAACAAAACAAAACTTAATTTATATGGAAATAGACAGGGAGTCTGCCTGTTGCTCTGAAAATTGATTCCTTTGATTGGCATCATGACATTAGATAGACTTACTTACATGAAATGAAAATATGTGAACATTTCATCTTACCAGGGGACAACAACAATATGCAAAGTAATTTAAAAGAGCCACTGAAATGCAAGCACATTATTATTTCAATGGATACAGCATACATTCAAATTCTTTACAAAGAGGAATAAGCAAAATACCTGAGCTTATTTTGTGCAGCCTATTCACTCACAGAATACACTAAATCATAGGATATTGTTTAAATAAAGATGGAATAATAGAACCTGCCCCCATTTTCTTTCACTTGATGTGACCTGTGGGCTCTAAAGCATGCAACTTATTTTAACACATTTCCACAACTTTTCCAACATCATAAAGTTAATGTGAAAAATCTTAATGTCTCATTGTGCGTGTTGGTACACTGTAAGACTGTACACAATTGTGTTCAGTCAGTGATTAGCGTTGAACCCAGTAAGTAAACACCATAAAATCCTGGTTAAATGCAAGTGGCATTTGCAAGTTCTGTTCAAACTGCAAAGTGTGCAATGGGTGGAAACAATAGATGTATTAAGAGCATGTGGACGAGAAGGAAGAAGAGGATGAGGAGGACGACCTAGAACAAGAACTGTCAAATAAGATTAGATATGAAATAATATGCAGAATTTATCAAAGTTTTGTTTTTTGCTGTTATTCCTAGAGCAGTGCTTTTGTGTGTGTGTAGTGGGTAACGACTGCTGTGTATTATTTATGCATTGCCTACTCTTGTGTAGCCTGACAGCAATGTTTAGCTTTGAACAAATAAAACATAGTTTTGAGTTGTTTGGTTTTGCCAGACTAGTCAAAGGTTTTATGAATGTAGCCTGAAATTTAGGTTGTGTTTACTGTTTTTAGAAAAGTAGGAGATTCCAGGAAATATCTTTTATCGATAGAGAAAAACTGTAATTCTGTCAAGTTCAGCCTTAATGGACTCATACTAACAGTGTAGTGGTCTATGACTAAACAGAAGAAATATTACAACTGGATTTGGTTACAGCTGCATTACAACAAATTGGGTTCTCTCAAAAATAATCCTGCAACTCGCTGTATCAAGGTTTACTGCAAATGCATCTGAACCTGGGATAAATCACTGTGGTTTGTTGGCAAGCCACAAAATACGGTTTACATGGAATTGTAAGGCTTTGATACCATGTTTCCCTGTCTCCTCAGACACAGAGACTCTGTGTCTGCTAGTTGAAAAGGACTTATGCCAAAGAAGGCATAAAAATATAATGCAAGCTACCTGTACAGGACTCTTTGTTCAGGCTTTTCAAACCTCATTTGTTAAGTGCGTAAACAGAGGCACATAGTAGGATGCATAATTGTTGCACACATTTAAAAAAAAAAAAAAAAAAAAAAAAAGGGTTGGCCTCGCTCCTACACTGTGCTGTTTGTCATTGACTGCAGCTCCCCATGATCCCCAGTGTTCTTGTTACTGCTCTCAGAGGAGCTAGTATGTCAGCACACTAAACCCAAGCAATGTTCAACATTCAGTGAACCTCAGCCATAGGGAGGGTGAGGGCTGGTTCCTTCATATCAGTAAAGGTCAGAGGGAAAGCTTTGTGTTCTCCTGCAGTGGACAACTGGGACACATTACACCTGCATCTGCTAAGAACTGTTATTGTTGTGTCAAAAGCAAAAAGATTGTTTGAGCAAGCCCCAACTGGTATTCATAGCACAAATCCTCTACCCTGTACAATTCAGCAATGCTTACTTTGGTACTAGACATGAACCTTGTGCCATCTACTGGCCACAAGGCGTATACATATAGGACAACCTTCAAAACATTAAAAATAATTAAAACATCCATAGAAGGGAGTCCATAATCATCTTTTTACTTAAAAATATGCACATAAGTAAAAAAGTAAAAGTAAAAAAAAGAAAAACAACTGTGGCCAATATGACTATATCGTTAAAGGAAAAAAAAAAAGAAGAAGTAACAATTCTACACCGAGGCCACACATAAAAGATGGACAAAAATCCAACTAACAGCATTAATCAACACATTCTGTACAGCATCCATAGTTATGGATGTGAAATAATCCTTTTAGTTCTTTTTACTCTGATTTAGTTCCACTGTTTTAGGCCACTTCATCCAACTGTAGAAAACGGTGGGTCTACAAAGTAACAGTGTCCAAGGCAGGAAAACAGTTAAGAAGGTGAAAGGGCTTTCTCATGTCAAGATGGACAAGCAGGTCAATAAAGTTTCACTTTTTAAAGTGAGGATGTGTTCAGATGAGATCACTCAAGTTCCTTAAACCGTGCAAACATGGCCTTGCGTACTGCTTGTTTGTAGGTGGCATGGTCCCAAACAACAGGGTCTTTCTTCTTCTTTTGCTAGAGAAAAAAATGCAAGAGGTTTAACAAACCACCAAAAACAAGATATTACTCAAAATAAGATTAAAAAAAGAATTCACACATACCGGGACAAGTTCAGCCCCTAAACCAGGCCGCTCACTGACTTTATTCATCTCCCTGAACATGTAGAACTAATTATTAGGCAGAATCCAAATATATTGAAAATAACATGCTTGATGCCATTTGGTTCTAATTTTAATCATTTTAACCCGACCCACCTGGAGCTTCCAGCCCAAGTATTTTGATGCTGCGGCTGCTGGTGATGGTTTTTTCTTCTTTTCTGTTCTGGTGATCTAGTAACTTCTCTGGCATTCAGCTTTGGGGGACATATTCTAGCATTACCAAACAGTTCTCTACTCTTTATCTTTTTACCATCTCAATATTTTCACTTACTTCTTTTTCTTGGTTCTCAAGTGCTTCTAGCTCCTTCTTTGACCTTTTAATCTTAAGATGGATCTCCATATTTTGCTGTTGAGACAAAACACTGAATATTAGAGACTATATTTATGGAATCACTGTCAACTAGTGTTCATTCAAAGCTAAATAAGCTGTACTTTGTGCAGGTCAGAAAGCTGCTGGTGACGGATCAGAGCATCTTTGTTGGGGAACTGTCTTCTACACAGCAGGCAGGCCATCTTCTTCCAATCTGTCAGTTTGTCCTCCTTGTCGTCAGCCTGGCTGGCCTGACTCCCTTTAGCTGCCTCCTCCTTATCCTCTTCTACCTCTTCATCACTTCCAGCTGCATAGTCTGATGCTAGCATTCCCAGAGAGCCCATTGGACGCTGAGATACAAAAAAAATTGGTATTAAGAGATTTTGTGGCTTGTATTTTTAACTCGTGTCCCAAAGGTCAGTGTCTTATACGTACAGGTATACCAAGTAGCCTGTACCAGATTCATACCTTTGATTTTTCATCCTTCTTAGGAGGAGCAAGGGGCTTTTTAAAAAGATCATCTCCACCTGAAATCTGATGATATAGATAATTGGATTGTGAAATCATTATAAAACTGCAGAAATTAATAATTCTTCCATCTCAAATTCAATGGTAAAATTACATATACTAATTAGAAAAATGTAAGTGTTGGAAATGTGTCCAACCTTCCTCTCAAAGATAGCAAAACCAGCATCAGCTGATTTAGATTGCCTCTTATCATCGTCCATTCCAGTCTTCAGCACTGGTGATGGGGCACGGACACTATCCTTTTGACGATTCTGGAGTTTTGCCCAGCGCTCCATGTCTTTCATAATCTAAAAACAGAAATGAAGTACTTAGCTACCAGCCCTTGAAACACGCATTTCACTTTTTGTCACACTAGTATAACTGCATTGCTACCTTGACAGCTGCAAGACTTTTCGGCTTCTCCTCTTTGTTATCCTTTTCTTTGTCCTTTTTAGCAGTGTCATCATCTTCTTTCTTGTCAGGGGTTGCTGTAGAAGACTCGACAGAATCTGGACCAGAGCTGGCAACAGACGTGTGAACTGATGTCGGAGCATCTGTCATGTGGGAAGGCTCTGATGGTTTTTTCATTTCCAGAGGAGCGTCTGCTGCTGGGTTGGAGAGAATAGCCTGGTCTTCAGCAGTCATGGTGACAGACTGAGTCTCTGAAGAGTTACCCCCTGGAACTGGGATGTAGGTCTTTGACACAGCATCCCAGTACATGTACTCCTGGGTCTGCGCATTGTAGAAATACTAGACACAATCGGAGTGAAATTGGAAGGGAAAAAAATTTTCATGCATTTTTTTATTCATTTGTTGTGCTCTGTACATTTTAAATTACTGTTTATTGCTCTTGGGGTATAGTGGCCTTGAGTGACCTAAACTGTTTAGTAAATAATCAGTCACAGATAAAAGCTTTTTAGCACACTTGTTAGGAAGAAAATTTGTTTTAAAACACTTATAACATGATCGACTTTTACAGGTGTACTACCTTCTTTTTTATATTGTCTATTCTACTTCCTTCTTACCCTAGAGTTAGGGTCATAGTACAGTGTCGTTTCTGGATCGTAGTAAAAACCTGATGTGGAATCATACAAGTAGTTTGACATGTCTGGAGTCTCAGAGCCTGAAGGAATTAGAAAAAACAAGTAAGACTTACTAAGAGCACTGTTGTTTCAAATAGATCATAAAAATGTAAGAACTCAATCATAGTAGTTTGGCTAATATTATCAATTTCAAATGGTCAATGATGTGGTAATTTTCAACTACATTAAAGAAATTCAGTTGTGATTCTTTAAAAAAAAAAAATAATAAAAAAAAAAATCTAAATTTGCTGACATTAATCAAAGATGGATTAAAGTGAATGATGTGATGGTACTGGAAGTAGGCTAAGAAACAATTTTTTGAATCTGAATCTTTTCTCACCATAGATGTAGGTATGTGAGCCATCTGTGGTCATCACAGCTGAGTCTGTGGGCACAGGAGGTCCACCAGCATGGAATGATGGATCGACTGTTAAAGTGTCACAGTAGCCAACTACCTGTGATGGCGTTATGAATGTTCGGTTATCTGCGTGACTAGAAATGAAAAATCTACTAGACCATGCTTTTTACTTCTCAACCTACCTGGTTAATACTGGGGTCTAACGAAGGGGAGGGATTACTGCCAGTCATTAAATTACCTGGGGAAAAACGTGAAGCTACTAAAGACAATTGTATGCTGAAGTAAACAGTGAATGAGGGGGGTGGGGTACTATACTGTGTCTAATGAAGTCTCACCTTGCATTAAAGGGGGAGGACCAACCGATTGCTGTAAAGGTTGCAAGAATTGTGGAGGTTGTGGGTAGTGCTGTTGCTGTAATGCCATGACAGAGATCACAGGTCATATCAGCTCTTACTATCCTTTTTTTCAGTTAATTTGAAGATCTGTTCTATAAAGAACACAACTTACCCCTGCTATACTGGCCTCAGGTGGACACCCAAGTATAGAAGTGTTTTGTTTATCAAAATCTCTTCTGAAACTGAAACAAATGATGGGGAAATAACAATTAGCAACAATACAAAGTTTTTGCTAATACACATGAAAAGAAACACTGGCAACTTACTTTTGGTTCTTCAGGGGTTTTGCAACCTCAGCATATACGCGCACTCCATCAATATAAAGTGGTCTGGGTTTCGTGAGGAGCTCAACTAAACGTGTCACTTGCTAAAAAAAGATAACACTATCCTAAGTGCTTGAAAATGTCAAAGAAACACCATCCAGAATGGAAACACAAATTGAATTATATAAAATTGTAGTAACAAATGTATTAATTTTAGAAACCTCATGGGAGTCCATGTCAACAAAGCAGAAGCACTTTGCTCCAGGTGGCTTGGCCTTGACTAGGCGGACATTTCTTTCATCCAGATATGCAAAGGGATCCAAGGCTTTGAGGATAGTCTCTACTGTGGTGGTGGGCTTCACATTCTTTATTATCATGGCTGTACAGTGACAAACAAAAAAATGCTGTTACTCTCTTACAAAATTTAATAGCATACAACAATACAAATATCATGGTTTGATAGCATTTAGGGCTATGACAAAAGGAAAATGAGCACAAGTTTATGTACTTTTACTGTCTTTAAAGACGGACTCAGATTGATGGGAACTATGATGAGGAAGGTTGCGGCTGCCCCAAGACTCAGTCTGGTGCTCTGCCTCTTGCTGTTGGAGCTGTTGGTCCACCTGCTGCTGCCATGCCTCTGGTGTGAGGTCAGAACTACGCTGCCACTGGCCCTGGGACAAAGAACCCATTGCATCCTTTGGTTTGGACCCACTGGACCCCAAGTTAGTCTTCAATTGTTCTAAAGGTTCATCTGGTCTGGGCAATTGGGGATCCTGGAGTTGAGGTGATTTGTGATCTGATTCCTAATTCACAGAAAAAGGAAGAAAGGGTTGTTTAAATACTGTAGCAAAGTAAACAATATTATGTGAGGGTACTGGACAGTTCTTTGTCTCAGATGAAACCACAAAATAGGATAGGCAATTGTTAGAAAAGACTTTATTTCTACTTTGCTTTCTCCCCATTCATGTCCATAAGCACAGTAGATTTTATTCATTTCTATTGAGAACTGCATTTCTACTGAGAACTTCTGCTCCGTTTCAAATGGTCATACAGTTTCAATTTAATATAAAATCAAGTTAGTCCATTACTACTTCAGAGGTCATAATCCAAGGCTTTTACAATTCTGGTGTGCAGTTTTGCTTAAACCATTTGTTTGTTATTTTAAATATGGCTAAGAAGTAAGGGTAAATGAGAATTAGTAAAGCAACAACAGCATATCTGTTAAAGAGAAAAACTTCCAGTCCAGAGTGGTGCAATAGTATAAACATGTACTGCAACAATGTTCTAGAAATTAGGGCAAAATTTACTATGAGAGCTACAAGTGAATCTTTTCAAAATACTTCTATTTGTGACTCATTAATTCATGACCCATTAATTGAACACCAGGTTTTATTTGAGAATTTCCAGTAAACTGTTGAAAAAGTATTAATCACTACACTTACATGAACACCTCTATCACATTCGTCTGCCTGGATGAATTTCAAAGTAGCTGTTCTAGTGCCAACCTTTAGGGATCCCTGAAAGAAGAACAGAAATTATCAATAAGCTTTGCGCTGGACCATTGACTTATACCCAAAATAATATCAATGACACCAAACATGCACTGTGGCAGGGTTTAGCCCTCCTCTTCACTGCTGAGGACAAAGTGGGCCAACACTTATGGTGTCAAGGTCAATGCTTCACACATGGCATTTGCCCACATACTACACTAAGTGGTTTCAAGAGAAACTAGCGCTGCAGCTAAAGATTAATTTCCTTATCTTTTAAACTCCTGGCTATTCTATTAAACACACACACACAAAAAAAAAAAATTAAATCATTGGGTCAATCAAATGTCACAATACCCATCACAATTTTCTGAAGCTCAAACTGACATCTTCCACTTGCTTATTTTGTACAACCAGCACCCGGGGGTGTGAAGTACATGCTCACACAAAACAAACAGCAAATCTTTATAAGTGAGTAGCTGTAACTAGGGAATGCTTGGGATTTTTGCTTTAAAAAAAAAAAAAAAATTAAATTAAATTAAATTAATTAAAAAAAAAAATTATATATATATATATATATATATATATATATATATATCAGTTAATGTTTTCTCAAACAGTGAACTCTACTAGAAGTACATCTGAATAGCCACAAAAAAAATAAAATAAATACATTTCTACACATTATAAATGACAACTGCACTTTCAACAGTTCTACCATGAATATCCCTATTTCTAAAACTAGACTACATGTGCAAATTCTTCAAAACATGTCCATCTTGGTGCCTAAATGGGAAACAATAAATAAAAATAATTTGCATCATCCATCTTGACCTATCACAAGCTGCCATAATTACAAAGCGTAGTAGCAAGTGAGTGAATAAACATTATTCACAATAAAGTACTATATAATCATCCAGTTTAATTATACAAACAGCAAAGGAAGTACTACACATTTTACACATTTCACCAACAACCAAATTATTCCATTCACAAAAAGATTGGGTGCTTTTCCTTAATTTTTTTAGATATGATCCGAGTAGAGCAATCTCAGACTGTTCTGCAGATGGCATTCAATGTCTCAAGATAAGAATAGGACTCATACATGGCTCAGAGCAATCAAAAGAAAGCTGAAATCCTGGTGATTAAACTTCCCTGGCAAGGTTCAAGAGAACAAAATGAAGAGGCAATGTTTCCAAGAAAAGTCAAAGATAACTGAAAATGCCTTGAATTGGCCAAAGGATTTTGCCACAGAAAAAGTTTGAGCATATGTGAAGGTCTGTGAAGCTGTAATGCTTAATGAAAAGACAATGAAATTGTTAGACTGAGAAAGTGTAAATAAACATTTCTTCTGATAATGGTGCTAGATGAGAAGTCAGGGGAATCACCAAAACCCCAAATGTTTGCACCATTTTCCAAACTCTTTCCAAGAATTGAGAAAATTCAGGCTCCCAAAAAAATAACAACCTAAAAAAAAGTCAAGGGATGACCAAAGTCAGTCAGCTTCCTCCTAGTGACTATGAGGTGTTTGTATAAGCTTCTACGACAATGCATCCATTAGCTGTTGAGACATTTCAGCCTGCACCAAAGTATTGACGCAACCAACTGACAGAGTGCCATCAATCAGAGTGCCAAAAATCATCAGAAGCAATTTAGACCCATATTTGGTTGGGACAATTACAATGTATACATATTTTTCAAGCTGCTTAATATGTAAAAAAAATAATAAATAAAAACTAAATAAAAATACCATAAGTTAAGGCTTAAATATTAACAAAAGGGTTCCACATTCAGACTGCCATGGCACTCTAAATGATTTCAGTAAGTTCTTTCCAGTGACACAGCAGAGATAAAATGACAAAACCACTCAGCCATTAAAAAAACGAACCCCCCACCCCCCAAACCCCACACCACACACACACACCACGGTCGTACAGACAAGTCTAACTCAACTTTTCCAATACCTTCCAACACGGAGCAGCAACTGCCAAAGAACTGCACATTACTATTAATTTAATACTGGGAAACAAATTTTTTTTAACCTTCTCATCGTCACGACTAAAGATAACATGATTGTTGCAGGTGTCACAGGTTGTCTGTGCCAACGTATTAAACTTCACTATGCAGTGCTTTGAAATCAGATGTTCCTTTAACTGAACTGAACTAAAATCCTACATCCTGGTTCATGTCCTCCCGATGACTGAAACAACAGCCCACAAACCAGCGCTTTTTAACGCCCTTTACCTGTTGTAACAAAGCACTAATTCTAAGCTAAAGATCCACTATGGCACTTGCAAAGGAAGTGTCCAAAAAGCACAAAGTAAACCAAATTCTTAAAAACACAAAGATGCGGAGACTGCCCCCCCCCCCCACCACCACCACAGTTTCTCAAATCAATTACAGGGTTAAGCAGTTTAGGGTTAATTTACAATATCCAGGCCAAGAACAGGGAAACCTATTGTGCTTCTCACTCTGCAGATACACAGTAGGATTTTTTTAAAGCCACTTTCTTGTGTCCTGAAGAACTGCCATGTCTTTGTGGGTAAGTATTTTTATTTATACTTTACAACTTCATAAACTCAGGACCAACTGTTGAAGTATAAGTCCTTAAAATCTAAAAATAACTGACCTCTTTATATCCTTAACCAAAGTGTATTCACTAAAAAATAAAAAAATATAAATAGCAACCCAACGTTCCCAGGATCTCTCCCTCCCCCATCTACTAAATGCCCTCTCAACCCCTCGAAATCCTGATGGGAGAGATGGCCTTCGTAGAGTGACGAGGATGGGCCACCTTGTTGGACTCCATGAAGTGGACTGCATCCTCGAGGTATAAAAACTCCACATAGGCCGTATCGTAGCTGTAACCTGGGGACAGCATTTGAAATACAGATGGGTTTTTGTTAGTCAACGCCAGAAATGACAATCACCCACCAAAATATAAAACACAGCAGTTGGTGAATACATCGAGATCAGTGTGTTCACATTTTTACTCCTGTACTGACAACACATACCTTTTCAGGAAAACAAACTTTTGTTTATGCTTTTGTTTTATTCAATCTTCTGATGACTGAACATATACCAGACTTTTCCATGAGAGGCTTTGAATAAACCAAGCCTTAACAGATATATATTCCAGACCAGTGAATGACCGCAAGGTGTGCACCAGGTGGCAAGTTTAAACAAAATAACTAAACCAAAAAAAGAAAAGAAATAAGAAAGATGCTAATAGCTCTGTGATGTGCAGATATAATTGTACAAAATTATAGTGTCTGAGAGATACTCTACAATAAAGGAATGGCAGCATGTATAACCATGTGTAAAGTGATCCATGGAAGAAGGCTTTCATTCTAAGGCAGATGTTGAGATCAACAGGATGAACAAAGCTCTAACAAAGCAGCTTCCGTTTCAAATTTGCTGACATGTTTCGGTACGTAAATAAAACTGAAAAACACATTCATTGAGTCATTTGGGACAGGTCTGTTATTAGTGACAGTGAATCTTTTCCCAGCACTACTAATATTGAATCCTTGCTAACAATGACCCCCATATCCTCCAACCTAAAAAGGATAGTGTAACAGACAATTTCACCCACCCCACCGTCCCTTTCTTTCTGCGCACTTGACAAAGTACAACAACAGGAAAAGCAACCAAGAACGTTAAAATAAAAATAAAAAAGTAAATAAATATGCGGAGGTTCAAATCTCGTACAAAGCGAAATGTCGAGGGACGTTAGCGATCAACTGCCCCAAACAGCTTCACAGAGGAACTTAAATCTTACCGGGCACAACACTTTTGATTTTCATCGCCTGCATTGGGACACCATCACCAGCTACAAAGGCACCTAGAATCTGCAACAAAAAATATGCCACTGAGCAAGCTCTGTTATGGCTGTATGTTTTTGCCTACTAATAAAACACTCAGGTAACAATAAACATAACATGCTTTTCTTTTTTGTTTTATTACCTGCTCCATTGTTGCAGTCTTTGGAATACCAATTACAGATACTGTATTGGAAACTTTGTCCTCCACTGATGCACTCCGGTAATCTTGATCCTTTCACATAAATTGTGATTGAAATGACAGAACCAAAGACGCAAATGTACATGTATTTTTAACAAATATTATATATGTAAAAAAAACAAATACAAAACATACCTGACAACCAGACTCACTAAATTTTGAAGGTGCGATTGGTTTTGGCTCTTTGATGGGTTTTTCTGGTGGTTGAAGATCCTCACATTTGTAATCAAAAGCTCTCCCAGACTCTGTTCTGTAATCAATGTCCCTGTAGTCTTGGTCTCTGGCCTGTCCAGCACTGCCACTCGGAGGTCCTTGAGTGTGTGGTATATCTTTCATTCCTTTAAAACTGTGATTTGGCTCCTGAATTTCATGAGAGGGTTGATTCTTATTTTGAAGGTAAGGGGGCCTTTCCTCACAACGTGACTTATTCTGACTATGCTTCAGATCCCTTTCTCCAAGCCAATGTTTACTCTCATCTCTACCAAGAGGGCCCTTAAGAGGACATTCTGGGAGTGGATGGTCTTGTGGACCTTTGCTGCTAACTGGTGGTAGATCCATGACAGGGAAGGGGTCACCATGAGGAAAACCAGCATCCTTCCCTGGAAATTCAACAGATGGTCTGTCCATTTCTTGAAATGGTGGTGGGTCTCTAATATTTACATCCCTGCCAAAACCAACAGGGAAGTTAGGTTCAGGTGCACCTCCCATACCTTTACCCATATTCAAGAAAGGGGTCTTGTCCTTTTGACGGTTTTTCCATTCTTCTGCAAGAGTCATTTCTTCACCACTACGATAATCCATAAGGGGACTGTCACTTGAATGTGGATACTCACTCTCTCTGGGTGTACCTTCTACAACAATAAACTTTGATCTCTGTGAACTAGCAACATCTGGAGGGATGTCTGACCTTGCCCTGTTCACTGACTGGACATCACTGTTTCCAAATCTTAAGGGAGAACGATCTCTACCTCTAAATTCACCTGATGGTCCAGGGCGATTTCTGAAATCCATGTCAGAATTAAATCCACCTCTCATATTGAAAGGTGGCCCTGGCCTTCTGTCAGTGTCCATCGTTCTCCTTTCACGTGGAGCTAAGTCCATATTATAGCGATCTGAATCACCAGCGCCCATGGGGGGCCTGTCACACATATCCCTAAATCCATCATTTTGCTCTAGTCGCTCCATGGGAAATCCTCTTCGTCCATCAATATTGGGATTATTAAAACGTGGCATGTCATATTGAAAAGACTCTCTCTCTCTTATGTCAAATCTACTGTTTGGTTCCCGTGGTGGCGGAATACCCCGTCCTCCCATATCTGAGTTCCTGCCTGGTCCTGGAAAAGCTGAAGAATTCATCAGTTTGTCTCTGATGGCAGTTTCATAGTGCCTTCTAAGACTGAAGTCTCCTTCATCTCCAGGTCTGAAGAAACCTCTATTTGGCTCTCTACCTCGCATTTCACGTGGATCCATATCACGCCCCCTCATGGGTGGCCCGTCCATTCTCCTCATATCCACAGATGGTAGATCTACAGGCCTTGGGCCCATATGACCCATATTCATTCCATCTCTACCTCTATGATCAGGTATAGGATGGTCCCTGCCCCCGAACATTTGTCCGTGATGATCACCACTGTAATAAATTAATATATTAGGCTGATTATAAACAAATGGAACATAGTTTATAAGATAGACAGTTAAAAGATAGACAATATGGTGTCATAATGTTTAGGCATCACAGAGAGAGAATGGAGAACATTTTGTGTAACTTTACAAATACAGACACTTGTTTATTAAAATATTTAAAACACTAGTAATTTTCAAAAAATGCATTACCGCAAAAAAATTATCGATACTGCTTTTAAAAAGATTAAATATATCAAGTAGTACCAGAATTTAGACATATGGCCCAAATACCATCTCAGCAAATAAAGAGATTTACCGAAAGGGTGGTCCTCCCCGTGGTCCTGGTCCACCCCACATGCCTGCAGTCTGTAGCTTATCTACAAGCAAGTTACAGATAAGGTTTGCGTTATTTCACAAAGGCAAAAAGGTAAAAGAGAAACATATAGATTCATTTTTTTAAAAACAGACCAATAAAATTGACGAGCAGGACAACAATTACATACAAGCATTTGGGTCAAGTTATGAACAACAGACACTGGCATGGACGAGAATGACCAACGTGTTGTCTTCCTGATTTCAACAGCTGTTGTAACTACGAGCAACCACCGACGCATTCGGAAGTCGGTCACCAGCATGGTCACGGTACATTTGACACACGGGCAAGCTCAACACTTTTGACCTGGTAAAGACCAGTAAGTCCATCACAGTAAAACCGGTAAGAAATTCAGTCTGGTTGCATTACCCTTAGCATTGATTAGAAATCTCCGCACATGATGGTTTTTCTGTCGGCTTGCATGTTATTTCGGTCCTGGATAAAGATGGCTGCATATGTCAATCCTGGGGCCAGCAACACTGGGTGATGTGATTGCTACACGAGCGGCTGGCTAATTATAGCCCTCACTAGGCCTACAGAATCTACGCCACATGATAAACAAACTATTTCTTTACTGTAAATAGCTGGACTCCAATGAATAGACGAATTCAAGTGAATAGTCGCACTATAATACTAATTTTAGCGAAGTAAAAATAGCGACCTTAAGACCATTTTTAACCAACGACGAAATTTGAAGAGAGACGCCAGGCTAACGTAACTTCGCTAACATTAGCTTGCAGTTGGCCGACGTAAAATATAGAACACTAACAAAATATTTTGCCATTGACGGACAGATTCTGGTTCTTTCGAACTTACCTTGCTTCGTCTTTGGGCTCAGTATCGATATTTCTGAGGATTATTGTTTAGCAGATCGTCGATGGCTTCTACGAACTGATGGAAAAATGGAGGCGAACGTTCTTCTTCTGCTGCTGCGGCAAAGTCCTTTCTTCTTCTTTGCTATTTCTAAATGTGACTGTTGGGCAAATCACTGCCACCCAGCGGATTTTTAAATGTATCACTGTCGAATTCGATAGGTACTTACAAAGCTTTTAAGCATACTTTATTCAAATATCAATTAAATATCAATTAATATCCATTTGTAACAGCCAATAAAGTAATTAAGTTGCATCTCAGTTACAGCCAAAAGCTGCATGCTGATATTTTTATTTGTAAGACAAAAATAACAACAGAACGTTTTCATTCCAATATTAATGACTGTGTATTAATTGTTTAATGACTATTAAGTGTTGGAATGTTTGGAATGATAATGACTTAAAGTCATTTTTACCATAATTCCACTAGCAGACCTAATGAAAAAATAATACTATGTATATTCTCTAATGCTATTATGATTGTACAAAACATAGGTGAAAGTAAAATGGGGGTTGTGGGGAAATGCGGATTTTGTCAAGTAATGAAACACAGATAAAGGAAAAGTTGAGAAAAATTTCAGTTTCAGCAATATTAGCATTGCTCATTTTATTCAATCACAAGCATTGTAGCAACCCATTAGCTCTGCTAAATGTTGCCAGTTACACATTTAAATAAAAAAATACACATGTATAGTATACAAGGTGTGAGAGAAATGTTCTACAAATGCCTGTTCATTGTGACCAAATGCATCCTTTGAGCTCAACTTTCACACCTCAGCAGACCTTCTCTCTGCACTGTCTTTAGACCAGCGCTTCCTCAGGAGGGTGTCCCAGCAGGAAACACATAGAAGATCAGTAGTTACGAGGACTTGCAGATTAGGTTCCTGACCACTGTGTATTTATCAATATGTTTTTTGTTTTAGGTTCATTTGCATTGACTCATTCCTTTGTCCTTTTGTGTGAATTCACCTGTGAGCTTAGTGGTTGAAAGGCCAAACACAACTTGTTGACCCTTGTCAATCTGATTGGCCCACTATGAGTGAAAACTGCTCTGCTGTGTCTCTTTTGCTGGATGAACTTCACCATAAATATAATTTGTAAGCATTGCCTCTAACCTGCCTTGTAGTTTTTGCCACAACACAAGGCAAATATACATAGTCATACAGTATATGGACTTAACTATAAACTATGAATTTACTAACTACAAGTGACAACACAACAACAGCTAAAACATCACATCACAGAGAAGGCTCTAAATCTAGTTTTCTGTGGTTCTATGAGAAGAGGACATAACACAAGTATTAATTCCGCAGTGTAGGACTAAACAGAAGAGAAAGGAAAACAGCCAAAACATTTTTGACAAAATTGTTAAGCATTAAAATCAAGTTGTTTCTTTTGAAACATTCCACTAGATTACTGCAACAAATATTAATTAAGGCACTTTAACTTAAAATATGCTTCCTTGCTGCCTTAATATTCTATGTTATCTGAAGTTGTACTGCACTGAAGATAGCACAAGATGTGAAATCCACTTATTGTGATCTCTATCTATTCTGAAAGTGACAAAAGTATGGTAGAGTTTTTAAAATTTCAGCTCATCTGAAATATGTTTTTTAAATCATAAAGACTTGTGATCCATTCAAGATTCACAAGTTTGCAAATTCCTGTACACATTTCCATTTGAACAATGTTTTATAATTAAAGAGTTAACTCAAATTTGCATATTGTATTATTCTTCCAAAAATGAAATCAAAGTTTATATGCTAAATTTACTTATATTCTCAAATTATAATTTTGGGTCACAAGACATGAACTCGGGATTTTTAAGCTGAAAACTACAGCAGCAATTTGTTGAAACAAACATTCACACTATTTCACTAAATTACACTATGAGATTGTTTTTAAATAATTTCTTAGATAAAAGGAAACAACAGAAAAGCTACTTTGCAACTAGCCTTAAAGGGACTTGTACACAAAATAACAAGGAAGAACACTATTCAACAGACCAATTGGTACACAAAGCAAAAAGATGAAATAATTCCCCAAAACAAGGAATAGTCAAACAGCATAGACATGGTATTTTCATGCCAAATGTATTGGCTAATACATGTGCTTGTTAATTGGCAAAGGTCCTCTTGTGTCTAACTGAAGCCTAATCTCCCTGTCTTTGTGGCATCATCTGTTGAACATCACCATTGCACCGTGTCTGGGGCTGCTCTTCCTGCCTCGCTGCACTGGGCAGGGAGAGTGCAGAGATGGTGGCAGTCTGTGTATCCGGAGACTTTTCACTAATAGCAGCTTTTATGCTGGCAGGGACAGTATCACTACTGCCAGGTTGGGGAGCAGGAGTGCCACCGGGTGTGCTAGGGTCAGCTGCAGCCCCTGCAGCGAGACTGGAGGCCCCAGAATCGCCCTGCTCTGATGCTCGAAGCCTTTTCATAAGTGTGGTCACTCTAACAGCTTTCTGTGAGTAATCAAACAAGTTTTTAGTTTGTATTAAGTGATAACATACAGCAATTGTTATGAGTGGATTATTACAGTGAAATGTGATCAGTGCAAACTATGTCAGAGTAAATTCTCTGAGGAAGGCCTCTATGATGTGATAACAATAGGATCCTAAAAATATATAAGTGTAGCATGGATTTATGATTCTATGCAAATCTGAGCACCTGGTTTCTTACATTTTGTGAGGGGAAAATGTAATTAATGGAAATAAAAATAGCATGGCAATATGACCTTGAATGCATGTCAAAATTATGGTTATAGTTACACACATTTTATATATATATATATATATATATATATATATATACACACACACATACAATGCTAATATATTATGCAAAATGTATTGATATGAGGAGAAATACCTTCCACTTAGCTTTGGCAAAATTCTTTTCTATCTGTGCACAAACACCATCCTTGATGTTCTTGTCTGAGGCAGCATTTCCTGAAATCCTAAGAAAAAAATGTTTACAGTAAATTATTAAGGTTTATACCTTAAGTAGTGTAGTTGTTTTATATTTGATTAATTTTACCATTCATGGGCAATAGCTTCCTGTGCAGTCAATCGCTGATCTTGATCCACTTCCATCAATGATGTCACCAAGTTTTTGGCTGTGAAACACATTACAACCCCAGTATATCATCATCATTGCAATATTAAACCTTGAATACATTATCTGTAAAAAACATAATACAATTACATTGATATACAATATATTTTTTGTCATTCATTTTATCTCCTACCAGAATCTGAAATGTCATCCCAATATGGTGAATCAAATTCATAGTCCCCTGACAAAATCTTTAAGAAAAGGTTTTTATCACGATTGTCAGAGTCATCTTCATCTGCGTCATCATAGAAAGGAGGGTTCCCAGACAAACTGTTCAGTTGGTAAAACAAGAGCATGATTTTTTTTTAAAAACTCATTTTATTATTCTAAAGGCATTAATGTATTTGTAAACACATTAAAGGGCACTTACAGTATATACATGATGACACCTATGGCCCAACAGTCCACAGGTCTTCCGTATCTGAGCCTCCCAACCACCTCAGGAGCTGAAAACAAAAACAAGCTTCAAACACACAGCTCTGGACTAACTAATCAAGGTTTGTTCCTATGCACACTATATTTACTAAATTCCTAAATTCAGGTGTTGTGCTACATACCAAGGTATTCTGGAGTCCCACATGGGTCCTTGATGAGTCCATTTTCCAGTTTTGCTAACTGGAAGTCACTGATGACAATTTTGGAGTGCTTCAAACGATTAAAGTACACCAAGTTCTCCAGCTGAATAAATAAACAAATAAAGTTGTATCAAACTGGAAATGAAATAATCTGAATCCACAATGTTTTGTGTACGTGAATAAAAGTCATTGTCTCTTAGTGAGATGCTGCTGTTTTTCACTAGGTGTCAACAGTAGCTATACTATACCTTCAGATTTCTGTGGACAATTTTCAGAGAGTGCAGGTAAGCTACAGCTTCCAACACCTGCCTCATAACATTACTGGTGTCCCTTTCTGAATAGTAGCCTTGATCTAAGATCCAGTCAAACACCTCTCTGCCTGTAGCACTGAAGAGATGGGACAAGCAAGTTCAGCTTACACTGAAGATATAAATGTCCATTTTACCATGTTGAATAAAACTTCAGTTTAATGAGATGAGGAAGCACATTGCACAATGTTCTGTGCCAAAATATCTCTCAAATGTCTCCATGAGTACTCACAGCTCAAGAAAAATGAAGTACTCTTTCTTAGTTTCAAAAGCGTCAACCAGCTGGAGGATGTTGTGATGTTTTACCCTTTGAAAATCAAGAAAAGGGGGAGGACAGAAAAACAGGAGCAAGAATAGATGGTTATGAGTGGGGTTAAAATGAATAAATAGAGACAATAAGTGATGTAAGACAGCTACACTGTGTCTATACAAGATAATACAGAAAAACATTAGTTGTACTAAAATTGAAATGTGTTTTAGGACAAATTATTTGTGGGTTTTGGTCTTTTCCTTAAATTTGTTGATATTTAGGAAAAAGTGTTTCTGGTTTTAGCCATTAAGAGTGTGAAAGAGAATTACTGGTAAACACATATAATAAAGTAGTATAGCCAACACTTATAAAAAAATAAATAAATCACGTTACAATTTGGAAGACAAACAGTTTAGTAATGTAGTAAAATCTGCACGAGAGTTCCTCAATTTCTCCATGTTTACTACTAATGTATAACCTTTAAAATATACAAAGGTCAAACTTCAGGCTACATGTATTTGCACCACACTTTGCTACATTACTCACAAAAAGTTAAGGATATTCGACTTTCGGTTGAAATTTTTGAAAATGTAAAAAGTTCATGCTACAGTCATATTACACCATGAAAGTAGGGCATTTAAGTAGAGGCATGCAATGGACATTTCTTCATCTTAAACAATTTATTGAAACCAAAGCTAACAACAGTGGTGGGTATACCAGAACCAAAAATTTCAATGTCTCAATAACTTGTCAATTGTTAGGTGTTGTCTTGGTATCATGATGTCAAAATGTGAACAGCATGTGACAGAGGACTGTTTAAATACAAATTGTCATTGAACCACAACATATAGTGGTTGATAATTCACGTTGTAATTTTAATCACTTTGTTAGAGAACAGCATGTTATGCAATAAGAACTGAAACCTTGAATGGTTGAACGTGCATTCAAAGTTCAGAGAAGGTCAAATTACATTCACCTGTAAAGGTTATAGTGCATTTTAGGTGCATTTTGAAATTTTACCCGAAAGTCAAATGTCCCTAACTTTTTGTGAGTAGTGTATGTCTTTGTCTTGACCTGAAGAAAGAATTTTGCTGATCATTTCTGAATACACTTTGTCTCAGCGCCAGGACTGTGATTCAGACACGCACGCTTGATAATGAGGAGCCTAAAACATTACTTACATCTTTAGGATCATTATCTCATTCTTGGCAGCTTTCCTCACTTTCCTTCCATCCTTTTTGTGGAACTTTTTACAGGTGTACATTTTCAAGGTGTTCCTATCCTTCGCTCGGAATATCTCACAAAACTCCTCTCTTTAAAAAAGACACAAAATGTAACAAGCATCACAATTTGTGCAATTGGATTTAGTAATAATGCCTTTTGTATATTTGCAAGATATTACTTACGACTTAACAATTTGTCCGAGGTCATATTTATCAGTCACCTCTGAGGGACTGTTGTAATCCTTCTTCTCCCCAAGTGTCAAACACCCAAATGGCATGGCAGCTCGTGCCCTAACCAGGAAATGTCCTGCTACAACACAACCTATTAACAAAATTCAAAATGTTAGAATTGATAGAATAATACAGGTTTGTATTGATAGAGGGCAGACATCTCCATACTAAAAAGTGGGTCAGAAAATCAATGAGCAGCTGAATCTCAAAAATATACATCTGGAGATGTAGCCCTTAATAATGGGGAACTTAAAATTGCTGTAGCTGTATTATTGCACAAAATGCTGTGCAAATTGCTTTACAGAGTAATAAATGGTTTCATTAATGAGTAAAACAGAAATCGTAGAAATTGCTGTTCAGTGATACCACTTAACACAAAATGAATACTGTAAATCAATGCACACATTTATTGGGAGCAGTTTGGATGCATGATTACGGCTTTCTACAAAACCTTTTTGATTATACATGTAGTAAAAGGTAAATGTAATCGGGTTCATGGGAGCAAAGTATTTCAAATTAGCACAAGAGCAACACAACATAAAAAAGAGATTTTGTAAAACATAATCCTGCTTACTGAACTCTTTCAGATTGCTAGATATATTTCTTTCCAGTCTGCAATGAGTCAGCTATGTAATACTGCAGCAGCTGCTGCAGCAGCAGCATTATTCAACTGTCTGCTTTCTATAGTAAAGAATATTTAGATTTACTTGAGCCTTTGCTGTAGCTGAAATTCTTCTTTCCTTTTTACATTTTGAAAGACTAAGTTATCCCGCTAACTTTGGAGAAACAAATTAATTTTGTGTCTTAATTTCTGCTGGCAAGGCTGTGAAGGTTAATGTTGGGATATGCATGATGTTTTCAGCATTATATACTGTACATACAGTACATCTCACAATATAGAAAGAACCTGATATTTAGGAATTATACTGTACAGTGTTACAGGAGTCAAGTGTCTCAATTGTAGGTTTGAGTGTTGTGGACACGATTTTCTATCACACTACAGGGCATTTTAAATAAAGTACAGTTTATATGCAGTAACATTATTTATTAAGGTAAGGTAACACAACTGACAATTACAACCACATATGTACTGTAATTGCACAATGTACACAACATTTTTAACAGTAGATAACAAACAGCCCAATAGATATAATGCACCCACTTGAAGTCCTTTAACACATTTCCATGCCAGTTTCACAGCCTGGCTACATAACCCCACTGCTTTTGTTACCATGAAAATAGAGCTTGTGGACATAGAATCATCTAACACTAAATTTGCTATTGCCTGCTGTTTTAAGCATCTTGGTGTTGGTGAATTTTGTGTTGTTTGAATTAAATAATTACTTTAGTACCTTTTGACTAATACTTTTACTGAAAGCATCTAGTAGAAAAATTTGTACTTGACCTTCGAAATGTATTTCTGCAATTAACTGCAAAGCTGGAAGTATATACTTACTGTACTGTAAAAGGACAGTAACTTGAATTGTTGCTACTGCACAACAGAATGCTATAAGCCCACCAATAGCAGCTCAGGTTTACTGGAGACATATAATGCTTGTATGGAATAGAATCACTGTTTTTTTTGGCAGGCCTTACACTAGAAAAAGCGAGCACAGAAGAGTGGGAGTAGAGAAATTCTGATTGAGGTTCTGTCTGGAACCTCCAGACACTATAAGAAGAAAATAGTTTTTGTGACTATAGTATCCAGTAATATCTATACTACAACCAAGACTCTTTAAAAGAAAAAAATGTAATCTGAAGAATTCACACTAAGAACGTGCTCTATTATTCTTTATTTCTCATAAGCAGATTGTAATGTTAGAGAGCACCCTTTAGTTGAAGACAGCAGGTTGTGCATAAAGTGTGCTACTGACCACATGGGGACTCATTACTCTATGATCCAGTCTCCACAGAGCTGTGAAGCTGATGGAAAAATGTAACATTATGCAAATTGCTTGGTTCTTATGACTACAGAGTCTGTTTGCCCTGATGTTACAAATTGTATCCCTTTTACTAATACAGATTTAATGGATCTTATCTGTCTTTAGTCCATATGCTGCAAGGAGAAATTAAAACATCTACATCCATGTTTTTAATTCTTATGAATACAGCCCAATAAAGTAATGTGGGGTATTGAAGCGCCCTAGTGCTCCTCTTTTTTTTTTTTTTAGCTCATTTATACATATCTATAACATGCCACTTTGACATAGTGTCAACTTTTTACACTCTGGGTTGATTGATTTCACCTCCCATTGCAGCCTTCCATTTCCCTCCTATTGCAGCTTTTACTTGGGATATGTACAAGGTGGCTTATTGGTAAAACACAAACTGTTTTAATGTTTTGTTTTAGATTTAGATTTATTTTAAGCTTAAACATTACTAAATGCACTAAATAGACAAAGACATTATTAATTTATTAATAATTACAAATACAGCATTCCTGGTTTGATTCTGATTGGTCTTTTTTGCATGTCATTCCCCTTCCCTTTTCTGTCTACATTTCATGTCTTATTTTCTGTATAACAGTGTCTATATGTCAAATAAAGACAAAATTAAAAAGCTAACATGCATGTGAACTTGCTAGTCAATATTACCATTGCATTAGTTTTATTACAATAATGGTCAAAGATCAAAAGTGGACTTAGTTAATACTGTTTGTGGTAATACTGTATGTGTTGCAGCAAAAGAAAGAACTTACAGTTACTAGCACTAATAAATGAGAAATTTCTGGCAGGTACAGGACTACACACTAAGGAGTGGGCCCTGACAGACAGATGCTGGGTATTATAGTATTCAATACAACATAATATTTATTTTTTTCATTAGTCACAACTTTCAGGATGATAACAATGAGATGCTGGATAATGTGATATGTTATATAATAGAATAGTACAGATTATTCACAAGTGGTGTAGGCTGAGGTTGATTTGAGTGATGGGGAGTTATTTTGCTAGTGTACGTCTTTACATCTCTAATGTCTGTCAATTAAAAATACTCACATCCTGTAGTTAAAACTATACTGTAGTTAAAATTCTAAACATGAATTGAATAAAAAGTGTTTTGGTATTGTATTGACATTAATTCATTAACTGTATTTCAGGCCACTGCCAGCACCAGTTAACAGCACCTCTATTACTTTATGTGGAGGTCTTCATGGCACCCTAACACTAAAACAGAGCTGCTTTAATCCTGTTAAATTTGGAGGTCAACTTAGACTAAAAAACAAAAGTCTTTTATGCCACCAGTGTTTTTACTATTTAAGCTTGACAATAATTTTAATCCCTGACTATGATTTTACTCAGGGCTGTGTTTTTACCAGAAGCATGCATAGGTAAAGATGTTTCCCCAGACTAAGAGAATGAAGGCAGAGAATGTAAACTACCTAAGAGTCCATCTCTTACTGCAGAACTCTAGCCCAAACAATGACACATTTCAATCCACCACTTTCCTGATGCAGCTCATGGCCCTTTGCTGTCCTCGAGGGGAGAGCTGTGTGTTCACCTTATTTTTGGAGTAGAATGAGCATTTTGGGGACTTATGCCAACTAAATCACATCCTCAGCACAAATCCCGCAATACCCCAGACTCAATTAGTATTTTCTGGCTCTCACTTAGTTTCACACAACTGCGTACTGTACATGCCTTACTTCTGTGCACTGCTCATTCAGACCATTACAAGACACAGTATACGAAGTGCACCAACACAGATACATTTCTGTGTATTTATTCAACACATATTTGTGGCCACTTGAGCATAATCCTTTCTAAAAAGCGAAGAACTAAGCTCCAATTGACACTGAAGCAAACAATATTACATCTCATGTCGAATGGGCCTCGTGGCAAACTTTGATGGCCTCTGTCACTTGAACTTGAATAACATAACAGCCACCTCACGAAGAAAAACATTATCACGCAGCCATTAGATCTCACGACCAGTCTCTACAGCGGTTCTCAGAAACTAGAGTCACAATACCACAGTGCACCAAACACTAAACAGAAAGTATGATAAGTCAGACAGAAATTTGTCCACACTTTTCATTCAAAGCTATCTTGGAGATAAAAGGCCTGTTCTCCACCAGAAGAAAAAGACAGAAGGGACTTGACTATTGCTGAATCAGAGGTCTTTTATCTTCGCTTTTTGAAAGATGTGAATCAAGTGTTCTTCATTAACGGGAATGTAAATGTTTCAAATTCAGACTGTTGCACAGCTCAGCAGTGACAAAAATGAACTGTGGACACCCGTGGGAAATAATGACAAAGGCAGTGCTATTCAAATCTCCATCTATTTAATTTCCCAGTTTAAAACTACATTACAAAACTACGTCTTAAACTACATTTCTTTTTTTTTCTCAAGTAAAACTCGCCACAATATGCAAACTGTAAAAGACAGTAATAATAATTGAGTAAACATTTTTAATAATTTTTATGCATAGTGTATATATTTATTTCATAAAACATTTATTTGTTATTTGTTGTTAAGAAAAATCATTGCTGAACAGATGAAGGCTGGAATAGACAAAAGGCATCTTCAGCAGGCGTATGTGAACAATACATGAATCACCTTTTCCAGGCAATTCATATGATGTGTTTGTGGGGGTTACAGTGAGCAATGCTCTCACTGTTCGCAGGTAAACAGAGGGGCTGGCAGAAGGGCAGGGCAATGAAATGATCTCCATAACTACTGTGTCACAAAGTCCCTGCAATAACAATGAGGGATTCATGAGGAATTCAGTATCAATATATCTAGTAATATGTAGCATGATATTTTGTGTGATGTTTATCTAATAACATGGATACTGTCACCTTGTTAAGGCATACATGTTATACCATACTACTGTCTACAGAGAGTATGAATTTTAACCTTTATTTGATTTATTTAGAATTAAATGCTAAACTGAACCCCTTGAACTTATTACTAAAATGTGCCCTGTGGAGTTTTTAAAAAATTGGTTATGTGTACCAAAACAAATTGTGTGTGTACAAGTTGAATGAGTTTTCTTCTTCTAATGAAGGATTTTGCAAATGTATATAGCTGATATTCATTCATATGAAAAGAGCTGCATGCTTGTCCTGTCTCCTTATTAGGGATTGTGAATCATAATATAATATGGACTAAAGACCTTGAGATAATGGAGGCCTGGTAACATCTCAGACAACCATCACCGGTGTTATTATACAGATTAACAACAGAGGTTGGAAGATCCATGCTCACACTATGGTCTAGCTGCAGCCTGAGGGGGATTTAACTCATCTCAACATGTTGACATGATTTTTGAGAAAACTTTGTAAATTATGCATTTACTGGATGATGTTATGGCATTTAAAAACTACTGAATTTGGCTTGACGTGGTTCCTCAACTGCAAATCTTTAACATCTTTAGTTAGCACCTAATAACCCTTGAAAATGACCACAAATGTCAAATAAGGGTGTCAGATCTGATGGCAATTTTACAACCAAAGCAGCTACTGTCGAAACACATAAAAACGTAAAGCATGTTTAAAATATCTCAGACACTCCTACTCCAACTTTCCAAAAGAGTGATGTATTTTGGCTCTGTGTTCTGGCATTCAGCAGTGCACTCATTGGCTGAACAGACATGTTCATTTAAAATCCATACTTTATTAGCTTGAACTCAGAACTGTGTGCCATAGATCTACTCTGCCATATTTTAACTTGTGTTATATTAGGCTGCATTCTAACTTTTTAACACCATAACTGAGGCATCTGCTGAGTCGTTCTGACTGACACAGAGGGAAAGTAGAATATGTGTAATGATTCAAAGTTATGTATGTGTGCAGGTGTGTAGTTTAAGCTTTTCTGGGAGGCAACTAAGGTGTGTGTACTCCTTTGTATAAACGTGATTACAAATATGTGACCTGTTTCAAATGTTTTACTTTGCGGTAGCTATTTTGGAACTCAGGTTGGTTGGTCAAAGTCATGTGAGAGAGTGGCTGTATGCCAGAGAGCTGCGATTTTGGCCTCAGCTGAGCTGCTTCAAAGGGAAAGGCTTGGTGACAGGGGGCAGATGGTGGTGATGATATTTGAGCCAAATTTTAAAGCCTGTAACGCCTCATTTAAGATCTAAAAGTCGCTCTTGCTGGCTGTAAACACAAAGAACACATTTACACCTGCAATTTTGAAAAATATTCTATCAGAAATGAGTGGAACAGAGTAAGTGTTTGTTTTTCTCCAGCTACTCATCCAGGGAGGTGAGGTAAATTTTGATGAGTATGAATCAGTCCTTTTTTGTGCTGGGCTCTGTTTGCACTGAGTCTACCATTCATCTCTTCTTCAGGCATCAGTGGCTCATCTGACCAGTTTCTTCTGATGTTGTTTTGTTGCCATGGTTACCAAGCGCTACTGTATGCACCTTAGTAATGTCTGTACAGAATATCTCTCCTCATACTGATCGATGTTACTGCCCAAGACATCTGGCACTGCATGTAAATGAAAGTCAGTTTACTTCTCTTTTATTTAGAGTTAACTAAACAAAATCCCTCAGAATGTCAATCAAACTACACTATATTTTATATTATTTTTCATTTAATTAGTTTACCACCTTGTGAAATGAAAATAATGTGTGCCAAAATAAACTGACATGTACAGATTGTTAAATGAAACATGCTGGAATACAGGTGCTTTATAAATAAAGTTGGCTTGGCTTGGCTTCGCTTGGCTAAACCATCCAATGTGGCGTGAAGTCTGTTACAGTAAATACAGGAAAAGGTTTTACACTAGATTGCAATAATTCTTCCAAACATTCCATACATAAACTCAGGCATACAGTATTACTGTATGTCTGGGTTTATGTACACTTGATTGCAATAATTCTTCCAAACAATCCACACAATAACTCAGGCATACAGTATTACTGTATGTCTGGGTTTATGTATGCAATGCATTTTTAAAGATTTTACTTAATATACCTTAGATTTGTTTCTTATAACAGAAGTCTCAACTATTTCCAATTATATAATCCTTTGTATTCTACAAAGTGTTTTGCTCCATTTTCTTTGCACCGACATACAAGTCTCTAATTTTCTCTGACCAATTAATTAAGTGCACAGCAAGGCTTCACAGACTTTTTTGTGTACATTTTAAATAAAGGGTAGGCTACTTGTAATGCCTTTGGTTTGATCAATAACACTGGAATCGAAACTGTTGCTTTTTCTTTTTAATGGTTTATTCAGGAGAGAGGCAGGCAGCTTCACTATTCTGAGCAGTCGAAGCACTTGTCCTTCTTCTGGGGTGTAAGAAGTGGTGGTTTTGACATTAACAAGCAAGTGGGTACTGCAATCACAAGCTGGTTGGGTGTGAAATTATGACAAATAATGACAAGGGAGCAGGGACACTGCGAGACTGTGAGTCTGAAAATGTGAACTCAGAAAGTGCTGCAGTCTGAGTGCACCAAGAGCATGCTCATCTGAATCTTAGTGAACTTCAATTTCAAAGATGGTATTGTAAATTAACCTGTTGAGCTGCTGAGCATAATTATTAAAATACAGGACTAAAAGTAAAACAGCTTTCACTGACTATAAACTGTAAATGTGTTGACCACCTCACTGCTCAGCTCAGCAGTTCAAATATACAACATCTGAGCATCACCTGTGCTGGACTGATGCTGCAGCTGCACAGATCTGATCAAAACTATCGTGCAGGTTCCTTCATGACTGGTTACCTCAGCAAAATAAAATGTTTCATTGCGCAAAACTTTTCGAAACAAATCGCGAGTCGTCTGTTTCAGTATAATAGGTGGGCAAAGAGGACAGTCAGTGAATGGATAAACCTCGGAGAACATTCCTCAATACTCTTGACTTCTCGCGTTTTTGACAGCAATGGCTTTGTAATGTAATGACGGTAAACCAAAGATTGAGCAGAATGCGCTCACTTACCTTCAAGTAAACTCAATCGAGACGCAAATCCTCCGTCTGATATTTGAGTATTTTCCTTGTGTAGCTTCACTTTTCTTTGGATGATTCCACTGATATTACAGCCAGTGTGCTATCAGAGAGATGTAAGATCCTCGAGCATTTCCAACAAGTCAGCTTGTTCACGGGAGTATTACGTGAACGTGTGATGGTAACAGCGCGCTATGATGCAGGATGGAGGGGAAGTGTGTATGTGTGTGTGTGTGTGTGTGTGTGTGTGTGCATCAGTGCAGCAAACGTTTTCATAACAGCATCGTCATTTTGAGGCTCTCGAACAGTGAATGAATCTGGTGATGTTTGAGCTGCTCAGCTGGAGAATGCACGTCAGTTGAGGACGGAGCAGGATCAAAATATTTTTTTTTCCCAAAGTCTCTCCGGAAGTTGGTGACAGGTTATGGTGACCATCTCCCAAGAACAAAAACAGTCTCTCTATGCCCTCCAAAAGTCAAACTCACAAGCCACATCTCTGTTTTGGTCCTATGGAGAAAACATCAGTGTGGTTTGTTGCATCAACATAAATTTCACACCTAATTATTATGTACAATGAAATACAAATCACAAAACCACATACATTATTAGTGATTCCCTGGACAATGTAGAGGTAGAGTAAGCTGATCAAACACAGCCTGAATGATGTTACATAATTTGGATGCATACCACAAAGGCACAACAACGTGGAGATGGACAGACACAACCAGTCCTTAGAAAAATACAAGGTGTATTTCCATGACAATTTGTAGGGACAATTAAATTACTTTAAGTCAAAGAAAGTTTGATAACGGTCATACATCACCAATGGGGTTAATCAATTGACTGCTTTCTATAAATAAATAAAATGATTTCTCTGCACACTACTGTAAAATCCAGCTCTACACTTAAGTCATGTAAGGGTGAAACGCCAACCCACAGAG
Organism: Channa argus; assembly: GCF_033026475.1. Lineage (NCBI taxonomy): Eukaryota > Metazoa > Chordata > Actinopteri > Anabantiformes > Channidae > Channa > Channa argus. The sequence goes on along the minus strand of NC_090201.1, from coordinate 16,568,738 downwards.
AGGCAAAAATCAAATCCCACTGTTAGACTGAGACAAAGCCTTAGTAAACCAAAAGATCTCAAAACCACTCATCTGCCTCACTGGGGTCAGTGCCAACACCAATGCTATCTTTAGAGACAAGGGAGATCTTTTGGATGGCTTTGAATGGATCTGTAAGATCATGATGTACAGACTGTTAAAATGTTATTCCAGAATCTTATGGTCATCTATGAAAATGACTTTTGTGACCTATGTTGTGTTTTGTTTCTTCAGTAATGGGCTCAAGCTGCTGAAGAGATGACTGTGAGGTAGAAATAAGTTTAACTCTTTAAGGGGCAATGCACCACCCTCAATCTCTTCACTGAACAACAAGTGTGTGTGCTCTGTGAAACCACAGTGTCACAATTTGTCATGGGACTGATCAATTTGTGTTATATAGCAATCCTTCCTTTTCCTTTTAGTCATAACCCTAGTGTTTTGCAATGACTTTATGTTCAGGTATACAGAGAATCTGCAGGGATTTTAGCTGGTAGGCAGACTCTCTAGCCCTGTCTTATGTAACAGGAGTGTCTCTTTCCTAAAATGAGTAATGCCGCTAAAAGGCCATCGGGATAACAGAAAAGAGAACGGTAGAGAATCTTTAACCTGTTCCCCACCTACCCACAAAACCACCTACTCACTTCTTTCTGACTCCCAGTATCACATGGCTCTCCAGAGCTCTGGATACCTTAACAAAACAAGTTATGTTGTATCACAAACTTGAATATTGGAATTCCTTATATTACTGTGATTATATTGGAGAAGGAGGTTTATAATCATTCTCCAATCCTCCACTACTGAAGGGAGTCAATCACCTTTACGTCATCTGTCAATTAAATCAAAACACCTGAGACACACCAATGGGGAAAGACAAATTCTTAAAGCCAGAAGTACACTTACAAATATATATATCCGCAATAGTTGAACTAAACTAAAGGTACACTGTAGATTTGGATTTTATTTAGGTAAAAGGTGATGCCTGAGAAACAGTCAGCAACAAAAAGGATTAAGATAGGAAACGTTCATGTGTCGTCTTAAAGAAGTGAAACACCTGATGGTCACTTTGTCTGTGCATACTGTATGTATATTTATGGATTGTTTACATTCTGTTATGTTCTAACTGTGTGCCTATGTGCTTGACAAAAAAGCTAAATTGTCATTGACATCCACCATTCTGGTGCGCTGTCACCATAGCAACAGCCTCTTAAGGGATATATAGTAGATATTGCTGTGTTTGGTGCCATTTTACAAAAGAAGCTGGGAGAAAAGTGATTTACTATAGTGACTATTGTAAACTATAATGACTCTAACATTAAGGATCTCTAATGTATCCTTGAGAACATTTTCACACTACAAGATTTGTTGTAACATGATCATAATTCCTAAATTCATAGCAAAATGCTGTAGGTTTTGGTGGTGGAGTATCGATATGTAATCAACTCTATCCCTTGGCCTGACCTTTGCCAAACTACACTTATTACTTGGGTCTTTTGTTGCTGTTTAGGCACAGTTTTAATTCTCTTCATCTCATTCACCTAATATTTTAAGCTGGGCCACGATTAGGTTAAATGGTTACAGTCATCTTCTTTGAATTTGAAAGTTCATCCAATTCGTGTGGAATTTGACCTTTAGCAGTCATTGTAGCTCCTTCTAGCTCATAAATGAGAAACAGGTTGTTTAAGCAATACAATATACAGAATAACTGCATGTCAACAATTAATAGTAAATGATTAAGTCTTTAGCACCATTTTAGTCAAGGTGAAATTTGTCTTAAAAATGAAATCCTTACTTCCTCCCAATAAAAACTGTGACTTCAACACCCCATGCAGTGTAATCTTCTAAAGTAATTTTATATCAGTTGTCCACAAGAAGGCTATTTAGTTCTGTCATACAGCAGAAGCATACGCAAAAGTGGAATCTGCGTCACAGAGCTCGCAGGCAGTACCTCACTGCTCACTGTGCTTCTCTGAAATTGCTAAATGCTCTGCTCATCCCTATGTTACCATGGCTGCATCTAGTTAATCTAACATTTGTAAGCCTATGAATGGACTACAATAACTCCCCTGCTTCATAGTTTCAGCTTGTCTGTCTTCTCGTCTGTATCTGAACTCCGCAACACTTTTTCTTCATGAAGAAGTTTTAAAAAAGAAAACGGAACCTATGTTTATATCTCAATATATTTCTTTGCTGTTTCACAGCTTTTTATATGGTGAGCATATAAGAAAGTGAGAATCACTGAGAAAAATATCAACATTAACACACATTAGCATCTTCATATACTTGCTTACGAGTTCTATTTTAAGTGTAGGCCCTCATAAAGTTTTTTTAGCAGGACACCATTTGCTATTAACTTGTAAATAAAGAATGTTGCATTTCAAAGACGGACACTAACATTCCCCACCTAATCACAGAGGGATAAAAGCAACAACAAATATAATATTGTGTGTAAAATAACTCTGCAACATCTATCTGAACTTCTCAAAATGTATCCTGAAATGAAATAACCTTGATAGAGTATTCTTTTTTACTTTTAGGAATGTTTTTAAAAACGGGGGTTGTAAATATGGTTGGATTTAGGCTTGTATGAATCCAGTCCTATTTGCAAATTTAATTTCTAGTGCAAGGTTGGTTCTGAGTAATTTCAGATGCAAAGATTTTTTCTCCACAATCCTGTACTGATGCTTGTAAAGGATGAGTCAACTTATAGTTTAATTTAGTTGTCATAGAAACCAAAACCAATAGTCATGGTTTTTGTGATAGAAACCTTTGAAGGAGTAGAGACATGTGACTTACATGCTTCAGTTGAGAACTTGACAGCTATTACATTGATTTCTGAAGATATTCAAAAGACTTCCTGAGGAAACAGTCACACATACAGTGTGTAATGTACACAATGCTAAAAAAATAGTAGTCCAAAGTGCAGGCACAGTATTAAAACTATCAGAAAATAAGTAGCTATCTTGTGTGTAAATACAAATACATTTATTAAAATATTTAACAAAGTGCAGTCTTTGCTACGGACAGAGCCATGTGAGTTGGGTTCTGGACAAAATGGTTGGGAATAACATCACCAGATATTGGGTCATCACAGTAAAGGCCAGTATCAAACACATTACATTGACATTTCAGAACAGGCATATTAGATACACATAAGATTTATAGGATATAATGTGAAAAATCAGGCCTTAAAAGTCAAACCAAATCTCAACTGTTTTTTTTATTATGGCTATCAGTCTGGAAAAGATCTGCATTTACACTGTAGAAAGGCACCTGATATTGAGAATGTTGCACTGCCCTAGGGTCAGTTTTCAGTATTTTTAAACTTCCTTTCAACATGCAACATTTTACATGAGGAAGGAAAAAAAACCCTGCGACTGCTGTATTATGTCAGATTGCCAATTTGGCAAATTCTGCTGTTAACTTGAGATGTTTCAAGTTCAGTACATCATAGTTGAGTGTATACTTTAATTCTCTCACCTATAATTCATACCCATTGCAATGCAGATGATTTATGTTTAGTTTGTCTCCACAAGTGAAGGTGAAAGCTGCTCAAATGAAGAATCGGAGATAAACTTCATTGTCTTTTACTGAAGCCTTTAGTCGATTCTCAAGAAATTTACTAAAGAAAAAGTAACTAAGCTGTGTGAACAACATTGTTTTTAGAGTTGCAGGTTAACGTTTTAAGGCTAAAGAATTTAGCCTGTTTGAGAAGATTTTGAGTGATTTTGCCTTCATACAGGGACGGAGGCACAGTGTCACAGATGATACCCTCACACTTCAAGTAGAACATTTGGTCCTAGTTGAGGTTACCATAGCTACCACAACACAGCAAGACCGGATGTCCATAATGTTGATAAGCCTGTAACTTGTGGCGCATGTGAGATTTTTGTGTCAAAGCTAACAATCCATAATAATTCATTTCATAGTGAATGTTACTGAAGAGAAACGAGCTAAGTGGTAAAATATCAGCTCGAGCAACTTAATCCCAACGTTTAATTTGGAGTCTTCACACTTTAATTATGCAAACTGTAGCCTGGTACATTGTTTTATAAGGTCACGCTCTTGGGACAGCAAAGAAACAACAATAAATTAATTAATATTTTTAAAAGGTTTCATTACCTTGTAATTACTGCAGTCCCTTCGCTCATGTGGAAAGCAATTTATCTGTGAGTTCTCTAGTGCTAATTCAGATTTTATGAGGGCTTCCTGTGTCTGTGCACAGGCACTTAACCACTTTCATAGAGGGATTTCTTCCTATTTGCTGCAAGCCGTAGCTGATCCACAATTACGATACTTTATATTCTGCATTAAAATTGATGATTTAGGCAAAATGGGTATGGACTTTTGTCTGTAACCTGACCATTTGGTAACATTAAGTGAACCATTGTCAATTTGTTTGATTGTAAATACAACGATTAAAGTATTTAAAGTATTTAAATATTCTATGTATCCTACTCATGTACAAGCATTTTTACAACTATATAAGTATTAGACCTACTTATACTGTAATGATTATTATGACTGTACTTGCATCATTTAAGAAAACTAATCCAAATTTAAATGTCCCTCACCTGAAAGGTCCTTACAGACTGACATAACATTTGTTGGCATTGTAATTAGGTCAGGACACTTTTTAACAAATGGCAGTGAATGGAGTGGCACTGACCCTATCCCCTTGTCACACTAATCTCCATGTGGAATGTGCAAAAGATGCAGCTGAGTTGAAAAAAAGTATATGCACTCAATGCACTCACAGTTTAAAGCACAGAGAGTAAATATTTCTTGAATTATTCATGGGAAAGAACGATCCAGTTTTACTTACTACCTGAATAAATGGTATATTATCAAACTCACTTTTATTTATACCTTTGACACAAACACATCATATATGAAAATTATGAATAGATTATAAAACATGCATATAGCAGTTTGCAAATTTTCAACCATATCTCTCTGCCTTCCTACACACCAGTGGTATCAAATGGGGGTTGTCATGGCAACAGGCTCACAAGCCACAACAGGGCTTTTGGAAGACAAATACAGATCAGCATAAGAGAAAATCTCTCTTATCCTCAATTTCTGTCTACAAACCTGTCTAAACCTCACTAACGATGCCAACATAAAGGATTTGTTCTTTTCTCATTTGCGAGTTCCAAAAACACATGACTGTTAATGACTTTTTGTCACTCAACAAGACTCTGCTTTATGTACAGCTATGAAGGACACGTTGGATAACTGATTTGTAGGAAACAATGCGTAATTTGTGTTTAATCATGATCGGAATAACTGATGCCTTTCTATGAAGAGTTTGCATAAACTTCCACTGGGTGCAATACTCAGACATGTAAGGCAGGGGAAAAGCTTTTGGCACCTTGCAAAAGATACAACGATTATTTTTCTCAGGAATGGTTTGTGAACAATTATAGGGCTTACAGAGGAAGGAATATTGAAATGATATAAAAATAGGTCAATACACTTTTTTCTATTTTTGATAAATTGCAATATTATAGTCTAGATTTACCTTCTTGTGACAACTTCAGCTTTACCAGGGGGCATGGTGGTTCAGTGGTAGAGGATTGGGGTGAAATGTAAAAGGCCACAGGTTCGAACCCCACCAGACGTGGCCCCGCCCAGCCACCAAGGGTCAGCTCTGTGCTGGTGCTGAGCTGGCACCCTCCAATAAAAAAATGGGGCAACCGGTATCCGGTGTAAGAAATCCACATGGGGAACATGTTTTGCTATGGCGACCCCTGAAGGGACAATCCAAAAGCCGCTGATCTTTTGCAACTTCAGCTTCATGGTCCCTCTATCATGACGTAGTAGTATTTCTGTAGCTGTCTTTACTGGATATATTGCTCATGGTATTTGGAGAATACACCTTGAAGGATATGACACATTATGTATAAATGTCCCAATATGCTACTTTCGTAAAGCTATGTATGTGTGTGTAAAACTGTAAATGCAAAATATTTATTTATATACTTTTAACCTAAATGGGTCAATGAGTTCAGAAAACAACTGGAAAACTTGACACAGTCTCAGTCTCAGATGCCTTCAGCATTTGTGAACTTTACAACTTGAATAAGCCAAAACCATTGTCATAACAAACTGTTACTGAGGAGAATTCTGACAAGGAAGGAACACTCGAACTGTTGTTTACAGCTTCGAGGACATGAGCTGGTTGGGGAGGGACACTTTATACCTCAACCTCTCTCTGAATATGAGCTACCTTACCACTGAGTTAATCAGATTATCATCATTCACTGTAGCATCACAGCTGTAGCATCATCATCAACACAGATTTCTCCAGTCAAGTACTGCATCACCGCTTTTGACACAAAAATGTATTATGTGTATAAATTTAGTCCACTTGGTCACAGCTGTAAGTTAGCAAACTGTGCCTGGCTCAAGATCTGTTTATAACTTTGAGCGGTCAAGACACGGACATGAACCACTGTTAAACATAAAGTTGTTTGGTACTTATATGAAAAGTTATATTATCGTTATTTTTAAGCCCCTAAAAAAGCCAAAGATTGCATATAAATCTAGTTTATCTTTGGCCTCAAAATCAGGCTTTAAAACAACTTCAGGAACATAAACATTTACATTTACATTTACATTTACATTTAGTCATTTAGCAGACGCTTTTATCCAAAGCGACTTACAAGAGAGGACAAAATACACAAAATCGTTCTGATTGAAACAAGCACATTAACATGATTGGATATTTAGAATTTGTTTTTTAATAGTCTTGCACATATTAAATTAGACCGCCAACATAGTCTCCTCTGTTTTTTTTATGTGTCGATATGCAAATAGTCTTGGATCAGCCTACTTGTGAAGTATTTGGTTGTGGTCCAACATTTATTAGAGCCAAATCTCAGTGGCCAAAGAAAATATTAAAGTTGTTTTTCCCAAGTTTTTGAAGCACCCATTTTAACCCTTACTTTAAAACTTCTTAATGTTGGTCACTTTATTCACCATAGGGTGCTAATTTCAATAATGAAAATATACATTCCCTACATGGAAAATACTTTTATTTCTACTAATCAATAGCAAATGTGGTGTTATTTAACATAACATTATGGCTTACTTGGAATTTATATTGTCACACTAAAATACAGACATGGACAAATTGTTACTCTCAAAAAGATGAACTCACACCTCAATTACCTTAAACTGACACAAAATTACCTTAAACTGACTGTCCAGGTCATTTCCATCTGTTGTATTTTTTAAAATATTTTGTTTAATCCAATAGTATAAGCTAATTCTCTTTTTTAATTCCTATTTTATATATTTATATCACCAACAGGGCAGTTTCCAGAAAATATCTAACTGAATGAATGGGTATTAAGCATAGAATAAAAGTTATGTCCATTAATTAAACATAAGATAAGTGATGGCATAGATATTAACACCCTTTAAATCATCACTTGACTTCTAAAATTACATAATTATTTACACAGATCCTCTGAGTGCAGTGAATGTCTTAAAAATACACGTTTCTGGAAGGTGCAATCACCGGTAAATCGGTATTCTGGCCAACATTTACACCATGACATAAGAACACACCAAGCAACAAGTCCTTCAACTTAATAGCCACTATAGGTTTATGTCCCTGCCTATAAGATCCAATGAATCATTTGTTAAAATACTAGCGCTGCCAAATACTGTTGGTTGTTTTTAGCAGCTGGTACAAACAACCTACTCTGTCTTATTTCACAGGTGAACAGTGTCTGAAAAGTCAAAGCATGGATCAAAAAGTTGCCAACAGAGTCTTTAAAATTAATTGTAATCTAGTTTAAAGCTTTGTCTTTTATTCTATTAAAACTACAGAAATTACTTCTCAACTAAAGTTGCCAGTAAAGAGCTGTTCATAGTTCACAAAACAATAAGTTGTTCGGCTCAAAGCCATAAAGGTCCACTAGCCTGAAGAGAAAAGAAACACAAAGATTGACTGTTGTTTTCTTGTTATGCACATACCATTTAGTACTCATTACTAAAATATTGTTGGCAAGGTTTAAATGTCCTTCAGCAGTTAACCAAGTTTGCTGCTGCTGCTGTTGTTGATATCAAACTCAAATGACTAAATATAAATGTAAATGTAAATGTTTATGTTCCTGAAGTTGTTTTAAAGCCTGATTTTGAGGCCAACAATAAACTAAAAAAAAACTGGTGTAAGTCTCCTTAATATCCTGATTAACACCCAAACCCATATAAATGTTAGTGCAAACCTTACACAAATATTAAAACAAGTCAATTTCAGGTCAGTTCACTTCAAAATCTTTTTAGCTAGTTAGTTAGTCCCGTAATAGCTCAGATTGGCCTGTGTTTCTGCAGAACTACTTGCAAACTACCTGCCATGTCATTGTAAAACAAGGAAGTAGTACTGCAGTGGAATAAACAGAGCATTTGGGTGAATAACTGCAATCTTACCCACTCACAAAAATCAAAGTAAAGAGATTTTGACTTCCTAAATTTGTACTTTTTATCTCCGTTGCAAAATACGTCACTTATAGGGTTGGATTGATTTTACTTTCTTTAATGAGTAAATTCAACTTGAACTTTTTTCCTGTCTCCTCTCTTCACTTTGATTGAAACATTTTAATATACATTTTAAATATACGACTGCACTTTAATACACAGTGTGGTCAGGTGGTCAGGAGCTTTGGAGTCACTGTCATGTTAACTAAAGCTGGGACTAAACAGTTTAACTGCAATAAAAATGTAATAAGTGAAATAAAAACTGAAAATAAAAACTGAAATAAAAATAATAAAAAAATCATAAATAAAAATCAGCACATACAGGCCTGATCCCTAACCTGGGAGCTAATGGCTACTTCATCTGCTCAAAGCTACAAAAATAAGACATGGAGTTAGTTTGTACAATACTGCAGCACAAACAGAGCAGTGGAGGAAAGGAGGGGGAGGCTGTGTACAATATTTCAGACTTATACATGTAGTTATCTTCTGGAAATTACAAACAGCATTAGTGTAACTAGTCTTTCCTGATGTTGTCTCTGCCCTGTTACTGACCAACCAGCAGCTTCACTCTGCAGTGTTCCCCGGGGTCATAACAGTTTAGTTAAAATAATGGGAAATTACAGTCACTCTTACAAATATGACAATTTCATTCTCATCAAAGAAATTACTGTTGCTCCTCTGTTTTCTTCATCAAATGCTTTTGTTCCTCGCACAGATTCAACCGCCAAAATCAACAGTATAAAGCTGTAATGAGCATCATCTACAGTCAAGATACAACTTGTCTGTAATTGTAAAATATTTTATTGTGGAAAATGCTCTTAGCAACTGTAATTGTCATTTACCCATGATGCATTGCAATAAACTTTGTAAAATGACAGAACAAGGAGTTATTGTAAAATTGTACTGCAGAAATTACAGCAATTTGTTACAGTAAACTGTTGACTGGTTTTTCACCTGTCAATTTTATAGGAGAGTGGCAAAGAGAAAGTAGTCCATTAAATCTCAGCTACAGTTTGTCAGAAAACATCCGTGAGACTCTAAAGTCAACTGGAACAAAACTTTATGGTCTTAGACCAAAGCTGTGCTTTTCAGTCATTATACTAGAAGTCCTCAAAAATACACCATACCCATGCTGGTGGCAGCATCATGCTGTGGTCATGCTTCTCTGCAGCAGACCCTGAAAGACTTGTAAAACAGTGACTTTGGAAAAGATGTTCAGCAAGACAATAAACGCAAGCCTACAGCCAAAGCTATAGAGGTTAATGATAAATAGGCCAGAACTCAGTCCAACTAACAATTTGAAGCTGGGCTTGACAAGAGCTGTTCTCACAGCCCATGTGCATCCTTGCCGAGCTTGAGTTTTTGAAAAGCGGGGGGGGTGGAAATTGCAGTGTCCAGATTCTCAATTGATTGAAACCTGTCTACACAGGCTCAATGCTGTAATTGCAGATGAAGCTGCATGCAGTATTTAGTACTGACTTGAAGAAGGTGAATACTTTGCAATCACTTATTTTACATTCTGTATTTTTAGTGTAAATCTAGTGGGTTTTTTTGGAAATTCTTTTCAAGCAAGCCAAATTACAAAAACGTCTTCCAAAAGGTGGTGAATAGTTTTTTAGGCACTGAATAGTGTAAGTCTTCACAGTGTAAATACATTTGCATGACATTTTTGTGGTTATCAACATATTTAGTATGTTGTGTGTATAATATGATTCTTTGCAGCAACACAGAGTGAATTTTAAGCTTTAAAATCTCCTGGCACATTGATAACAAGATAGATGATGAAACATTCTTAACAAGTACAGTGAACTATGTGCTTGGCATGGCCTTGTGCCTCTAAAGCGCTTTCATTGCTCTGTAAATCTGTGCCTTTCAATATAATCCCATCTGTGGAGACATTCACTCTGAAAGCAGAGACAGGAACAAACATAACACTTCTCTCCATCTGTGACCTCCCAGTTCTTCACCCTCCCTCTGAATGCAATGCAACAATGGAGAAGAGCTAGCGAGAGGGAGGAAGATTGCCTCGCTATTCAGGTACCTACTGATGGTACACAAGCTCAAGGACATCAAATTCAGTTCAGAGAACAAAGTGTAAGAAAGACACAAAAATCCACTTGCACAATATTTTGCACAAGAAGTTAGGTTTTAAGACAGAAAAGGCTTTGTCCATTACTCGGAAAAATCTTACTAAATTACAAACCTCACCATAGGCTTGACCTTCCCTCAAGACACTGTTTTAGGATAAAAGCAATCAGCCATCATTACTATTGTGGGAAGGACTGATTAAATGTTATATCATTCACACAAAGGTACCACAGAAGCAACCAGATTGTCAAACACTATGTAAACTTGTTGGAGAAGAGTTATAAATATACATTCTCTTGTTGACTTCTCATATTTTCCTCAACTGTCTCTGTTTCTCAGAGATTTTCTCAGAACAGCTTAAAAAATCAAGAAGGCCAAAAGCTCACTATCTGACCCAATCATTCTTGTCAAGGATACAGATGAATCTCAATTTTTTTTTTTTTTTGTCCTTTGGGCTCATCCTGAGAGTTCAGGGTCGCAACAGCGTATCATTTTGTCCGCATGTTGATTTGGCACATTTTTAGGGGGTTTGGTGTCTTGCCTGGGGACACTTCTATGTGTGGTTGGGAGGGGCGAGAAGCAAACCTACGACCCTATGGTCAGCAGGCCACTCTACCAGCTGAGGTACTGCCGCCAACAATGTTGTCAACTTGTATGAAAATTTTTTGCTGACTCTCTACCAGCTTGCAGCCGTATATCTGCTCAGTCTATTGTCCACAGCTCAACATTTTATAGTCAAAATTTTTATTTGCCCCAAATACAGACAAAGATCTTGTAGATGGGGATCTTATCTGACTTCACTATGTGCCTTAACAATCTGTGCTGAGCTTTACCTGCAGTAAGCATTTAGGAGCTAAACCTTTTTTACGTCTATAAAAAGCACAGTTGTGATGGTTGTTATATAGTATTCAAAAGTTACAGCAAACATTAAATCTTCCTGTTCAGCCTACCTGACCACAACCAATACCATTATTACCAATACCTTTTTAGTACCTGAAGGTAAGGGATAAAAGAAATCTTTTTTTAGACCTATAAATTATTCACAGGGTGTTGCAAATGCTAGATTAACAGATTAGGCAGAAGCATGTAGTGTGTGTTTTTCCTCTTATCCACCTGCCAATGTAAGAGTTATACTGCCTCACACCTGTGTCACTGGATTCAGCATCTGTTTTATTCTTCGCTGGCTTTGATGATGCACTTTCATGAAGGACTTTGTACCTTGTCTTGCTGTAGTGATCAGTGTTCTTTTACAAGAAAACCAGAACATTTTATGTTATCGTTATTTTAAGGTGGAACTGACTGGTTTGCCCATCTGCAGGAATTTTACTTATTAATTTATCAAAGATGAGAGTGGGAAAAACAAAGCAAGGGAGACATTTCATTTTCTTGACATACAGTATTTTAGAGACGTGTGTGTAATAAACTATTTACTATTTACAAAAATATTATTTACAGTGCAAAGAAATAATAGTTTAATCTGGAGGCAAAGAAACAAATCAAGTATATCAGAATCAAAGTCATTGCCCAAGGTGTAAAGATTACTGCTCAATACGATTCCTATTCTTGGCTTAAACCATTCTACATTGTCAGTATAAAAGTAAAAAATTAAAATAAAAATAAAAAATAAATCAGTGCATACATTTTAAAATGCCATAGAATGTCTAATTGTCTGTGGAAATATTTCAATTATAGAATGTGGAAAACAAATATATTCTGAAAAATGTACCACATGTAGTGTTGATTGATTTCAAAGACTGAATTTGTTACATTTGCTCAACAGATGAATATAACGTACCGCTTGTATAACACCTTGTGCAGAGCATCACTGCAGCAACAACTACAGTATGAATGTTTTAGACCGAGGGATTGGTTGCCCTCTAGTGGTCATGACAGACACCAGACGTGTTTCTTAGCTTCAGCTGATAGTTGAACAGCACAGAAAGCTCACCTATAATTCAGTAGGTGCAGAGCTTTAATGTTGTTCTGCATGCAGAATGGTTTCACATGCACACCCCCACTTATTCTACAGACTATATCAAGGGATACATCCCATATTATATCCCCATATAGAATGGAAAATGCGAGGATTTAAAAAAATGAAACTATGGTCCCCTGAGCACAAGTCGGTGTTCATAGACTCTGTCCACTCACAAAATACAATAAATCTGATTTAAAAAAAGCATGTTACATTCACTCAGTCACAGTCACACTTGTGCTTCAGAAGATGTTACGAGAATAAAACATGTACTTCCATCTACATGTTTTCTCTAATAACAAGCATGGGAACTTCTGGCTTGATTTAGTCTCAGCTCCAATAAGAGTTTTTAGTTGCTTTTAAATCAGAGGCCAAACCTTATTTCCATATGCTCTGGTTTGAGAACATGACTATCAACTTATGTGTAAAGGCAAGCTGTTCCTCTTTTTTTAATGAGGAGACTGGGACAGTCAGCTGGTAGCATGATTATCTGCATCCAAGTCTGAGTCCTCTGCCTCGTCTGCTGATCCAGTCAGGGAGGGGTAAGGACTTGGCTGGTCTAAGTTGACGTAAGTAACTTTCAGACTGATGTAGTGTTCTCCGTCCAGACAGGTTAGGATGTGCTGTACTTCTGTTACCAGGCTGTGGAAGCTAGGTCTACACGCAGGGTCTGGGTCCCAACAGGCCAGCATTACTGAATAGCTGAGAAATAACACCATGTGTAAATGTGGGAATGAGGAAATGTTTGAGGACTTACGTCAGCTGATGAGTAAACGATTAAATTATGGCAATGTAAGTTTAACAATAATATATTGCATATTAGATTAAACTAACATATAAAAACTCACTGAAGTTGTAAACTCATGTAAACTGACTTTGTTTAATAATTTCAATTATAAAATGCTGACACAACAGAGTTATATCACTGCGTTATGTGATACTTACAGAGAATCAGGGCTAAACTGAGGCTGTGGAAGCCGACGTCCTTTTAACAAGTAGTGTGTAATGTCATAGGGGTCAACATTTGGATACGGGCTAGCACCTCTGGTCAACAGCTCCCACATTAAGATGCCATACGACCACTTGGGAAAACATGCAAATATAATATAAATGTATACAAAGTGAGACAAAAATAAATTTGTGACCTGTATTAATTATACTCACCACATCTGACTTGGTAGTGAACTTCTGAGTTTGCAGGCTTTCAATCGCCATCCACTTCACTGGTAGCTTTGCTCGTTTGTGATCTTGAACGCTGTAGTATTCCTTGTCATAAATGTCCCTTGCCATGCCGAAATCAGCCACCTTTACTGTGAAGCTTTCATCCAGCCTGAAAAGAAAAATCCTCTTTAGAAAACATCCTCTCTAACTGAAGTGGGCCCAAGCTTACTGTAGGAGGCCTTTGGATGGACATGGGAGGCTTTTGTGTTTTAGACAGTTGAAAAAAAAAAAAAATTAACATTTACAATTTCCACCCACAGACATTGTTCACCTTTAGCTTGGTATAACCACAATGTGTTTGTACATTTACATTTTTAACTTTGTATGTATATAACTGACTGAAGAACAGTAGCTTCCAAGCTGAATTTGTTGCGTTTAATAAATAAATGCTTCATAAGTTACATACACCTTTATAGTACACCATGTACAGTAGGTGATGTGTCAGCTTGTCAACAGTGAATGGCCTCCCTCGGGCTAGGCAAAGCTTTTCCACTGGCATGTCATGGACCTGTAACCAGCGTATGATTCACACTCACATGCAGTTACGTGCAGCCAAGTCTCTATGGACAAACTTTTTCTGGGCTAAATATTCCATTCCCTTGGCAACTTGAAGCCCAAACCCAATGAGATCTTTCACTGTTGGGTTCTGTGGAAGACATAGATATGATAAACAGAGCTGACTAAAGTTCAGGGCTGGAGTCATAATAAATCCTTGCAGTTTAAGAAGAGCAAATATTTATAGTCATGACCCTGAAGTTTCACTGTGTAATTTACCCTTTTCTCGGAACGGATGAAATGACGAACATCTCCATGCTTCATATAGGGTAGAACCACCAGAGGGAGTCCTTCTTTAGGCAGCATGATGCCCAGCAGAGACAGGATGTTAGGGTGGTTGAAACCTTTCATGATGATACCTTCTCTAAGAAACTGGTCCACCTCCCCAAAATCTGTGATTCCTACAAATAAAACACGTTATACAGACAAGTCTACAAGCTCATTTAATGGAAATTTAAAATAATAGTGTAATCACATACTGTTGAGTGATTTAACGGCACAGTGGGTCTCTTGTTTATGACTGTCTATCAGGTACCCATGATACACCGTTCCAAAGTGACCTGCGTAACAAGAAGAAATGGATGTCGTGACCTTAAAAATCTACCAAATTTACTTTAATCTGTAAAGGATAAAAGCACAAAAACATACTTGGAGAAAGAGCAAAAGAAAATATGAACAAAACTAATCAACTTTAAACCCAAACAATCTGTTAAAAAATGTTTTTACTGACAGGGACTCCCTTATTAAAAACGAGGGATTTGATGTACCTCTTCCAATAACCTGGCTGTCCTCAATTCTGAGCATCTCAGCAGGGATCAGCACATCTTTGACCTCTCCAAGAAGATCTGTGCTCAGGCTGACCATTGAAATATTGTCCCGTGGGACTAAAGGAGTGGACAGATGATCATAGCTGGCAGCATATAATAAACCTTGGAAGGCCGTTCCTCCCGAACCAGATGTTTGATTGGACAGATCTATTTTACAAAAAACAAAACTAAAGTAAACAAATGATGCCATTTATATACACATTGTAAACAGGCAGAGTTTCTTTTTTTGGTACTACCCATAACAAACGGTATTTTATGTAACTTAATTTGGTGTATAGGTTTATAGATTCTTCACCAACAGACATATTTAAAATAATTTCTATTAACTTAAAGAAAGCACATCTATTTATTAATATTTCTGTGAGACAGAACTCCTCTATTACTAGAATACATCTTTGGAAAGTTATATTTTCCCATGCTGACCCCTGTTCACCACAACCATAAAAACAAGTGATTTTAATGTCTGATTAGTGTGTATAATAGGTTGTACATTGTAGAGCTGCAGATGGGTAAGGTGTACTGTATAAAAGGGAATTTATAGATGGAAGCACAGTAAACACAGATTTATAAATGTAAGAATAAAATTGGGGATTCTTGCCTCGTCTGTAATCCCCTGTTGGTGAGACATCATGGTTGCTGGACATGCGGTGCCGTGAAAACATTGTTGATAAACGATTCTCTATATTGGCTGAAAGAATACATTTAAATAATTCACATCAAACAAATATACAGCATATACAAGAAATTCACTCCCTGTTTACAAAACTATGACGTGAAATTTAAACACTAAGTTATTAAGAGATGGCAGAATTTTTCTCACCTCTCTTTTTCTTCCTCAAATGGATCATTACAAGTAAGGCAAGGCCAGCACCTACCAACAGTGCAGCAATGATGCCCAGCACAATGCCCACTATCACAGTGTGATGACCGTTGTCATAAAGCACTGTACCCATGTGATAATTGTGCCCGTTCACAGATACCTACAGCAGGACAGATATTCAATTTTAAATTAAATTCAATACATTTAATTTAGCATCAGTTTCCATTCGTGATTAGGGTTAAGGAAGCTGATATAGTAGCACACTCTCTTACTCTGACAGGTAGTCCTTCACCAGGGATAACCAGGCCTTTAGGAATCCTGCAGGTTAGCTCATTTAACAGAACCTGGGCATTGCAGTTCACTCCACCAATGGTCATTGTGATCTTCATACATGTGCTTGCTGTATTCAGGTTGCTATGCTATTACATGGGGAAATGATAGTTTAATGTTAAAGACATGGTCTTTGTGTTATATAGACTGAAGAATGCACACGCATTAATAATTACTGTAAGGTACAGTATGTAACTATGCATAGGAGTTTGACTCCTTAAAAAAAAAAAACCTGGGTAAACAACATACATGTAGTGAAACTTCAGTCTGTCCTGGTTTTAGAAGCAATTCATGATCATCGTTTTCAAAAGGAATCACTGTGGCATTGGGATGATAGTCAAAACGTCCCCACCAGAGGTTCCTGTTTCCATCCATTTGAATGGAAATATTTCCTGTGTCAGAGTTTTCTTCTGACGTTTCCTGTTGAAACGCAGGGGCCCAGCACTCTATATGTGTGGCATTTGTTGGGCCACTGCAGACCTTAAGTGAAGAAACATAAAATTAGTTAGTGTAAAGTGATTTATGCTGCGACAAGACAACTTTATTGGCCTTGTTTGAACTGAATAATATACTGTGTGTACACAAAGACAGAAAGTTAACTTACTTGTTGAAGTGAAGGCCTGTGGGGATTTTTGGGAGTGTACTGAACCACAGTGTTGTGGACAGAATCAAGATTCTGACCCTCTATCACAAGCTTGGAGCCACTACATAACAGTATAAATAACATTAAGAGTGACTTAATTTGAAGCATGCGTCAATTAATAACGGAAATTTGGGTCAGTTTCATACCTTTTAAAACTGCATAGAGGATGCACAGAGGTTATGACAGGATTTTTCTTGTAGAAGAACATCTTAGTAGTGGTCACTTGCAAGGCGTCAATGGTGATTTTCACAGACACCTTTCCAACACGTGAAGCAGCTGCTGTTTGGCAAATGATTGAAGAAAAACTCCCATTTCCTTTAAAAGTGCTGAAAGCAAAACAAATTTGTACAACACTTAAAAGTTTTCATTTAAGAAGAATATCTGAGAATTAATATAGTTCAGATCGTATCATTGTGCTAGTAAGAGAAGCAGTCTTGCTGCCTACCTTTGATTGTTGCACTTTTTGTCAGCAAAGGAGACAACTCTTTCCTTCCCAGAAGTGAGATACCTGCCTGTCAGTGTAACTGTTGTTCCTCCAAACATGGGTCCATTGTCAGGCGTGATTTCTGTTATACTAGGCTCCTGATTAAATAAAATTATAAATTATAGGCATTATAAACAGAGGTCTTCATACATCTTTTCAGTGAAAACAAAATTGCAAAAAAGATGCTATTCTCACCACTAAAGAGAAACCAGGGATCTGAGCAGTGCCTTGGATGGAGTAGGGACCCTTCACTTCCCTCTCATGCACTTCCAGAGTAATGTTTACATCCTGGTTTGGTATTTTCCCCGTCATCTTGCATACTAGGCTGCATCAGGACAGAAGCAATTATCAATAATGTATCTATGAATTCTGTTGATGAAGTATTTCTGTTAGCCAGGAGAAATGATCTGTGACAACATTTTAAGAATATGTACAGTCATCTATTCTCAGACATGGAGCAATTTTGTTTTTTGAGAGACACAGAAAATATGAAAATGCTTTATTTGAACCGTATTTGCCGTCATGCATCGCATATCAGGTGCCAGCTCATTTTTGGACACATCAACCAAACATCTTTCCTTAAAGGAATAAATGTTCCTGATAAAATGGGCTGGGGATGTTCTCTTCCTTCTTAAGCTGTATAAATCACTAAGAACCTTATTGGACTAAACAATCTACACTGTCACAAGCCTGGAAGCATGGCTGTTTGTCTTAGCTCTGGAAAACTACACTTTATAATTAACGATGTGTGACACTGCGCATAATGCAGTTGAAAATTCCTGTAGGCCCTGGAGCATCGTTGCATAAAATATGAATGCATGTGTGGTACTCACATTTCACTACTGCTCTTCTCAGGCAGGATTGTACAAAAGTTCCCAGAGCCTGCTTTGACAATGTGTGTTGTCCCACTGATGATGGCAGGTCGCACAGTGGACTGAAACTCCCAGCCGCACAGTGTCACTTCTGTGTCACCACTGGCAGGTGCCATTTTTGGGAAAAACTGCAGAGAAAGGGTGACATTCAGAAAAGCATTCAGCTTCTCAGTCCAATAAATGTGATTAAAGCTATAATATGAAACTTCTGGGTATCAATTGAGGTATAACATGAGAATTGATAACAATCCACCCAGGATGCCAAAAGTGATGCTGTGTCACGTGGCGACTCTGTGCAAGGTACCCTGTTGAGTCACTATGTGTCACACAGGGTTTGACCTTCTCTGATTAGTTAAAAAAAACCTTTAGAAGGGAATACTCTGCACTGCTGCCAGAGCTGTTCAGTGAATTTGCGTCACAGCAGCCTTTGAAAGCACCTGTCCAATGTATGGAGCTTATTCTTATTTAAAGGATATTCAAAAAAGTTATATAGCTTTAATGTAACTCAGTGAGTGATGTTGCTTAAACTCTATGCTTTGATTAATCAGTTACATCTACCAGCAGATCTACCTCTGTTATGACAGGTGGGCAAGAGTCTTTGTTCCACTTCGAGGTACACTCATTCTGCCTTGAACAGGTTTCCGAACACCAACCACAGTTCATGAAGCGTGGAGCCGTCAAACACATGGAGCACGTCATAAAATGTGCACACCCTGGTCCTGCTGAGGGCACTGTGAACATCTTGATGAGGGAAAAATGAGGGTGGGGTAAGTCAGATGTTGTCTAAGCAGTATCTGCAGCTGATATTACACAACCTACCTTATTTCCAACTACAAAGAGAAGTGAATCCTCTGAGTACACAGCTGCTGTCCTGGATACTGCGGTTTCTCCCAGAGAATAGTTGGCAAAAACAGTAGGCTTATATGTGGTGAGTATAACCTAAACCAGCAGGACACAGGTAACGTCACAAGGATTTTCATGTTTGGAAGTGTAGCATGCACCTGCCTCTGACTGACAAACAATATAATTCTACAAATGTTTCGTTTAGACATGGATTTAGCAAGCATAAAGAAGAGAAACATCAATATTCGACGAAACACATTCTTAAAAAAGGTAAATTTATGAGCAAGTGACAACTATTTTATACCAAGTCATGACGTTACCTGCAGTATCCTGCCATCTGAGGTACCGAAGTGACCCAGTGTGTGATTCTCAATAGTAGTTACTAGAAGAGCTGTGAACAGGACATCTCTCATCTGACTGTTGAAAAGGTCGACTCTGTAGTGTGGCTTTGACACCAGAGTGGGCATGGCACTGCATGTGTCATTGCCCTTAGAGCTCTGTGCAAACAACAGAAACACACACAGCGCAAGACTGTTAGCATATAGTCAGCACCATAAATCCCTGTGCCTGTCATCCATCTAGGCACATGCTTTATATATTGTAAAGATGCATGCACAAATATAAAAAGTGCTTTAATCTTTTTTAGTGGTGATTCAGGCTCAATATGTTTCAATAGGGACTGATTCTCAGTGTAGAGTGCCATCACTGAACCTGGACTTTCCATAGTTTCCGATGCATAACAGAAGATGGTGGGTGTGTATGGATGGTTTGCAGTGCATGACTCACACTCAGTAAAGATAATTGTTCCAAAAAACAGGATATGGTAAACATTCTGCTGCAAAGAAGTTGAGCCAACCTGTCCCTGCATGCCCATGTTTTCTCCCCACTGTTTATATTTTAATGCCTTATGAAGGGCGGCAGTGGCTTAGTTGGTAGCTTGGTAGCCACCTACCAACCATAGGGTCAGAGGGTCGCATTCGCTCTTCCCGATGCCCTGGGCAAGAAACTGAACCCCAAGTGTCTTTTTATTGGCCCATCCCCAGGCGCGCAGTGCTGGTCCCAAGCCCGGTAGAAATTTGCGAGGTTTGCGTCAGGAAAAACAGTCACATCACTTTACAGTCATTTTGCATTTCAGCATTTCATGTCTGCATACATACAGTATCCAAATAATTTTATTGCACACACCCAATTCTAGGAACACTTATTATGTCTTCTCAGGGGAGTAGTTGATACTAGCATTTTTGAGACAGCTTCATGGCAGCATTTATTGATTATGTAAAAGATTAATTTTCTCCTCCCTGCTCCACACCATTTCTGTATTTTTCCAACTATTTCCCACTCAAAGAAAATTCCCAAATAGCCAGACAGTCCAATAATATCCCTCCCCTTGAAATTCCACCTTTTTATCAGCAGGATTTATAACTTGTGTTCATTGGCACGCACTCCTGTAGGTGTACACAGGACTGTAAGAGCTCAAAGACACAGTGTGAAAAGACCACACCTTTTGTATTCATTGTTCAAGAACCACAGCCAAAAGTGAATTTAAGATTATTTAAGATTTAATTTGTCTTCTAATTACATTTCATCTGTGGTAGAATTATCAATCAAGGACTATGCCCACAATCATGAGTTTTATTCTTTTTTATTCTACTATGAAATGATGTTACCTTGAAAAGTAACAGTCTGAAGAAATCAGATCCGATGTCATGAAACAGTTTTGTAAACAGTTGCCTCCCTTTCACTGAGAAAGACTGAAACTTAATGGAGCTGTGAAATGTGTGGCAACGTGCAGGTCATATTACTGACTCATCCACCCCTCCCAGTTTTCTCATTAGGCCCTGCTCATTCACACACACTTTGATCAGATTTGCTACAGGTATAGCCTACAATAATCCACCATACAATATTTACTTTATGTACCAGATGTGTGTTACTGTTTCTTAAATTACACTAGCCCTAATTACACAAGACAATATACAAAGCTTAATGATAAACTCATAGTTCCAATCACAGGTGTCTTAATTATAGTGTTTGCTTGGTTAGGTCACTTCCTGTCTAGACATAGGGTGAACTTTGTACTGTTCCTCTGCTCTGATAAAGTCCAGGCAATAAAAAAAAAAAAAAAAAAAAATTACTCACTTCATCTGGGCAGCTTTCGCACGGCTGGAAGTGGCAGAGACCTCTGGACAGCCGCTCTTTACCGGACTTACAGCAGGCCTCCACCCCCTTATCAATTGCAAGGTTTACTTTAGTCAGAGGGAAAGCACACAAGGCTGAATTTTTCTGAGCTTGGCCACGCTCGTTCACCTCTGCAAACACTCCATACAGCATATCTTCTGTCTCCTCCACCCTCAGCTCATTAGCTAAGTCCTTCCCTGCACGTCCAAAGTGTGCCGCCTGTAGCCCATTGTACACAATGTCCTTCAAAGTGTCTCTCCGCCTCCTCCTGCGTTTTGGTTCATACCGGCACTCCAAAACCACCTCTCTATACATCCACACCTCAGGAATTGATATTGGCAGACGTCCTAGACGAGTCTGAAAAGCTGATGTGCTCTTTGTGGGATTTTCTCTTTGAAGAGACAGAAAATAGACATAGTCCTTAGTGGAGAAACTGTAGATGTAATCAATCCTGTAAGAGTTCTGTAGATCAGGGAGCACTGTCAGGCCATTTGTGACCATGTGAAAGCCATCTTCAGTTGAAAGGGGCCTCAACACTGATATGGACCGCCTAGGATATCTTTGTGCCACTTTGTCATTCACAGAGGCTGCTACAAAGAATAATGATGTGGCTAAATCTTCAACGATGGTTACTGTGGTCCCAAGTGGGCTGGCCAGACAGTCAGGACAGTCTAATGCAGAGTTTTGCTCCTTTTTGTATAAACACTGAGGCTTAAGCGGTGAAGACTCAATGTTAATAAAGTAGCAGATCCCGTGCTGAGTACTTCCACAAAAGTACAAGTATGGCAAGAGAGATCCAGTAGGATCCAAAAGTAAAACTTCATTGTCTGTATCCACTGGATCCCCAGGTTCAGTTTCTATGTCACACACCCCACAGGTTGAACAATTAGGACTGCCAACAGGTCCTGTGGTCATTTCCCATATTTTTTTCATTCCATGATCGACAGCCACTATTACATTCTGGCATCCGACATACACCTCTCGCACATCCACATCCTTATCCCAGTTAACTGCTATGTTCTGAATGGGTTTGTCTGCTTGGAAGTGGGGAAGGGAGTATTTTACAGTGAAATCCACCAGCCTGCGAAGGGTAGAAGGACATGTGTACTGTCCCGAGGCAGGTTGTGTTTGTATCCATAGGCATACTGTCAGCAAGGTGGCCCAAGTGACCATCTCCACGTCACAGTTCACTGTGATTAAGTGCTACCTATAATATACTTTCCTCAAAGAAAACATTTTGGAGAACCAAGGGAAGCTCTGTAAGACAAGACAGAGAAGCAGAGTTGATGTTTAACAAAGCAATTTGATTCACATTTATTTTATTTCATTTTAAAAAGAGCCTCAAACTGGAAATATTTTGGCTTGTTTCAACTGCAACCAAGACAACAGCTCCTGTTTTTCTTCAGGCCTTATGATTAAGTATTTGTTTTCCTATCTACAAGTTAAAGATAAATAAGACTTGATATCAACAGATATTGCGTGGCTTTAAAGGCACACAAGCCAGCGGAAAAATAGGTTAGTAAAGCCAAGATAATGTCTGCTGTGGGCGAGACATGACTTGCTCTAACATGTGAAGTAACTAAGGAATTGTTCAGGACTGCAGAGCCATTCACAGAAAAAACTAAGTACGGGACAATATTGCCAAAACAAAAACTACTAACTTCTCGTACATGCAAATTACTTATTTCTTGTATACCTATTTTTTATAAACCAATAAGCAGTAGACAACGGTGTTCAAAAAGTTTCAAAACAGACCAAAGAAGTAGGCTACACTGCCCTAAAATGTGAGAGTTTAATTCATAAAATAAGCTGAGCTGATAATAACTGTTTAATTAAATCTCATGTACAGGGAGGTAAAACTAACCAGAAGAGTTACTAATTATAACGACCGTGTCTCCAGTCATTCATAAACATGGACTGACTGCGTCAAGCATTTACTTACCATGAAAATAAAATAAAATAAATCTTACATCGCGTCAAAAAGATGTTGGCCCCTCGTTGAAATTTGTAGCCTGCAGTCTGAAAGTCTAAATCCTTTAGACGAATATCCTCCACTCAGTGAGCCGAAAGCCGGTGTGCAACTGACACAAAGTTTACACCGATACTAAATCACATCAAGGTGTGTATGTGTGTGTGTGTGGGGTGGGGTCGGGGTCTACGGGTAAAAACATGGTGTCGGACTTTCAAAATAAAGGCGCCACCGGCCAAATCTCTCATCCTGAGAGACCTAACTTTAAACCTCCATATTTTGCCTAATCTATGTAAAAGGCACAGCCTACAAAGACTAGGGCACTGAATTTAATGTGAGGATATTTTTATAAATTATTTGCAGTGACCATCCTTTGCCTTTAAAACAACATAAAAAATATCCATAGTTTTTAGGATTTTTTTTTTTTTTTTGGAGATAGGTTGTTCCAAGCATTTTGGAGAAGTATCAGTGCCACAGCATCTTGTCAGTCAGTAAAAGGACTTTGCCTCTATAATGGTTTGTAAATGGTGCGTAAAACCCACCCGAATCTTTGCACTACAATATAATGTGGTTCTAAGACAATGTGTAAACTCCGGATTTAAAAATCTGGCTAAATTCACCTTATTAGGTTAGATTCTAAGTAGTCTACTGAATGACATTGCTGTTGTGTTTTTGTTTTTTGTTTTTTTACTTTTGCAGCACACATTTTAAAACCATATATCCAGAAATGTAACCCACGGAAGAAACGTCGCAACCAACGTAACCAGCAAGAGATTTATTTTGAAAGTAGAACCGTTCTGTTGACTTGACTGTGTGCTGTCCTGTAAAGCCACACCCGCAATCAGGAAGTAAGAAATTATTGCGAAATGTGACCTCCTCAAAAATATGCTTCTTTACCAACAGTCAAATTAAACCATCAAGTGCAACGATTTTCGATTCAGGCGTCATTCTGTAAAAAGAGAATTTGAAAACAGTACGTCGCATCCAAGCCTGTGGGATTGTTGCCAAAAAGGCATTGCTTTCAGATGAGGAAGGAAGTTACTCTTCAAATTCAGGCATCTCCAGGCAGGAAACTATGGGAGGAATGTAATTCCTCTCTAGTCAGACCACGTCTTTTAAAGTCAGAGTTAGGCAAAGTCACTTCACGAAACATATGATAAATAACATGATAAATTACATAAATTAGTTATGCTATATGATGGCAGCAGAATACATTAAATATCACTATATTTCTATATTATATCCAAGACAGAGTGGCTAAATTGACATAATTAAGTATTAGTTGATCCAAAAGTTTAACATCTACAACTCAATACAAACGTCAGTACCGCATTCCTCCAAAAGAAAATTTACTTTTGCATAGCTCTTCACACTTCCACCACTCCAAACCTCAAACCACAAACACCCTCTATGATTATCTTAATGTATTACAAGACCTGAAGACCTGACGCAAACAGTTGCACACAGGGTGATTTGTTTTGACTGGAGCTTGACAACGACTGCAGATCTGTGTGAATAATGGAACTGTGATTTGACATTCCATCAAGAACATGGGTTTGCCTTTGTCCCCGTTTACCTCAATACGCGACTTATAAGACACTGACCAAACTAACTTACAAGCAACTAAGATGTATATTTTTTTCCATTCAGTAAGTTTGTTTTGGAATTAGGAGAGATTTATTTCTGCCTGTGATCAAATTCCAAGATTGCCATAAAATCTTTATTTCCACAGGTTTTGCAAGTAGCAAAACATTTAAAGATGAAAAAAGCTGACTTTGCTTTTTCCTATAATATTGTATTATGAGTTTAATAAGTCATTTTCAGTCAATTAAGTCATTTTATCCTCTTAAGTACACATAAATACATATTCAATATATAGATATTATATTACAAATACAATTAAACAAATGATCATACTTTTATTTCTCACATGGATAAATTTGAAACATTAATAAAGGTTGTATTGTAGGGCTGTGAAAGGTTTTTCCTCTTGTGCATAAAAGATACTATGACAACAATTACTACAGCTACCACTATTAACTAATCTTGTTGCCATAATTATAAACATGAATATTGTCATAAAAACATCTTTGACAGTGATCGACAATAATAATAAACAATGACTTATTACTTAAATACTGCTTTACAAAATGGAGTTACACTAAAAGCTTTTCCAGTATACTTACAGGTAAAGAAGAAAAACGGAGCAAATTTCTTCTCATCGTGGAAATACAACATATTAACTAATAAACTATACTATACTAATCACTATACTAATAAACCTATAACAGATATTGCTGAAATGAATGACCAAATGTATTATGCAATACCAGAGTGTATTGTTATTGTTATTTTCACCATGGAGATGTTAAAGTTTACTTCCAGGCATGTTCAGGCAAGACATCAAGAAATGGTAACCCCAATTTTTAATTAACGAACATTTTCATCGGTTAATGTAATTACTGTAATTTCCATAAAAGACAATTATTGTGGAAATCAGTCATAATACCTTTATTATAATTGTACAATACACATAATAAACTTAGACCTAACAAGAAAATAAACTTTAACAAATACAGACAAAGACAAGACAAGTGAAGATTAACAAAAAATTCCCTCCCACATGACAAAATACTGACACGATTACCTGAGGTACAGGTACTCGTTGAGACAAGAAACTAAGGCATGGAACAAGGGCTTAAACTCAAGAACCAGAATAGGAATTTAACATAAATCAAAAAGTGGTGGAGCCAAAACTTTAATAGGAGCATTGACACTAGAACTACGAGATAACCATAAACTAGGAACAGTAAAACTAATAAATGTCAGCTTCAATACTAACACAGGAAACTAGAAAATAAACATGAAGCAGGGCTATGGAAACTAACAATCTGAATAGGAGAACCAAACATGAAACTGAGGAGGGTGAGGCTAATTAACCAAGGAGTGAATGACTGAGCTTAAAAGAACTGAAACAAAAATACTGGGATACTACAAGAACTGAAGAACCTAAACACCAATGTAAAAGTATTAACTAGGGGAACATACACAAGAAAACAAGGAATACCCGTAAACAGAAAACAAGCACACAGAAAATGAGCAAGACACAGAATGAACATCAAACCAAACCTCAGACCAAAGTAATCAGGTAACAAAGTCCACGAAATACAATCAGGCATAATGAAGAACTGGGCAGAAGAGCAAAGAGCAACGACTAGGGAACAGAAATGGGAAACAGACAAAAACCTCAGATCAAAAGCAACAGATAACATGGGTCAGGTAAACCAGAAAGCAGGGTGCTCCTTCCAGGAGTAAAGACAAGGATCTGACAGGGAACTGTGGGGGGAGCTGTGTCTCAATAGTCAGGGGAACGGGTATAAAGAATAATGAGCGATGATGAGTGGTAATGCTGGTGGAATAAACTGGGAACAGGAAGTGGGCAAAAGACTACAAAATAAAAGTCCACGAAGTGACACTGTAGGGCCAAATCATGACAACATGTTTGAGTGCAGATTACCTCAGGTGTTACCTATAAACTTACAGAGAATTTCAATTATGAGCGAAAAAATAGTTCCAACGTTTCCCCTTAAACACTTCTATTTTTCACCTTCCCATTCAAATGTAAAGGTATAAATAGAGTAGACTTTGACAGTGGTACGTGTACTGAGTGTGAATCTAACTCTATGGTCCCGAGTCGCCCTCTGGTGGACAGATCCTAATTCTTAGAAGAAGAAGGAATCGAAAGTGAAATACTTCAATTTAAAACTCTTGTTATCGGCACTTGGTAATTCCCTCCTTCGTCCTGTTTGGTTTCTTTTCTATTCTCTGCTGATGTCCCAGCTCTAACTGCTCGTTTTATTTTGGGCACTGATAACTACCGGTACAATATGTCAGAAATCGATGAAGGCTTCTACTCCAGACAGCTGTAAGTACGATCCGCACATATATGGGAGGGGTAAATGTGACTTTATACACTGCTGGTTCACAGATTCACTACTCTTTTACCTGCAAAGGTATGTTCTGGGTCATGAGGCCATGCACCGGATGGGCTCCGCCAACGTCCTCGTAGCTGGAATGCGTGGTCTTGGAGTAGAAATAGCAAAAAATGTGATCCTGTCCGGAGTGAGATCTGTCACGGTCCAGGATGAAGGACAGACGGTTTGGAGAGACCTGTCCTCTCAGGTAGTAACCCTAAGATGTTGTCAATCAAAATAAGTAAATAATATATATATATCTTTTAGGATGCGTTGTAAGATTAGGATTTAAGTAACCAACTTCCTGTTAGAATACAACTTCCCAAGTCTAACTGTTTACTGTAAATATTGCAGTGTTTTTAAATAGTCTAATGTCTGATTTATGTTGGCTGATTTGAGATCTATATATGGTAAAAAAAAACACATTATTCCTTTATTAATATATATCATTTCATAATAAGAATATAGTAATAAAAGTATTGTCTACATCTAACATATTGCACATCATAAAGTTACATTTATTTGGTTTTAATATATAAAAACACTAATGACTTTAAATTGAATTTGTTGGTAATTGCAAATAGCTTTATGAAAGAAAGGCAGTTTACTTTCACTATCAGTTAATTTTGTCATTTGCCCACTTAGACTGTATACAGAAAACTGCCATTTTAACATGATTTTAAGTAGGGGCTATGCCCAGGACAAAGTTTATTTAGCAACATGTAATGTTGTAAGGTTTTAACAAATTCGAAGTAGCTGTCCAACACTTTCAAGAGGTGTTCAGAATGAAATAGAACAGAGGTGGGAAACAAGTGCAATACTAAAGTAAAAGTGCAAGTAAGAAGTACTGTAAGTAGAAGCAGCAATTCAGTCTTTGTACTCAGGTAGTAGTAATAACAACACTCTCTAAAATTTACAAAAGTACAAATGTCCAAGTTCTCCACTAACAAAATTAATTTTAAAGCAGCATGGAATTTGACTATGTGTATGGAAAATGTTGTATGTTGTTACTGTAGAGACTTGGCGTTACAACAGATGATGGTTTGGAAGAAAAACAGCAGCTGGAGTGGACAGCTAATGGACAGTTAATCAATAATAAGACATGTTTTGTTTTTTGTCTATTTTTTTGTCATAACTAGCCTGTAAAAAGACATAGTGGAGTGTTACTGAGGTAACTATACGTACTTTAAATACAGTACTTGAGGAAACATACATAGTTGCTGTACTTACCACGCCTGATGGAGAGTTTGAACATCTACTATTCCATAATATTGTAGCCAAATTGTAGATTTGCAGCTAAAGACAGTGACATACAGTAAACATTTCCAAAACAAGCCACTAGGTGGAGCCTTGAGCTGAAATTGATTTATCAAACTCTAATATTTTTTTTGTCCACCAGTTTTTCCTGAAGGAGTCACATCTAGGTCAGAACCGAGCCAAATGTTCCCTCCAACAGCTGTCTGCCTTGAACCCGCGTGTGTCTGTGTCAGAACACACTGGTCCCCTGAATGAGGAACTGCTTCTGAATTTTCAGGTACCACTTAACTATAGAGCCTAATAGTGCATAAAAGGATCAAATCACAAAACTAAATGATAAGCTTTTGTGTTTGTCTAATATGGTTCTTCCTCAAAAAAGTTCATTACACGGTTTAATTGTAATTACATCTGCCCATTTCCCCCATTGAAAAATACAAAATGCATCATTATGCACATACTGTATCTTGCATTTTAACTCTTAACTTGTAGGCGTATTATTTCTTCAGCTTTCTAAAGTATGTTCAGAGTATTTGATGCTACAGGTTTCAAGTTTCCTCCTCATTCATGTCCACTTATGCCATTGGCTTCTAAACTAGTTTCAGTATAGAATCTTAAAATCCAGTGCAAAGTGATGTTGTAGTGGTTAGCAATGTGCATACATAATTCTATACAGCAAAGATTAAAAAGTCATATAAATAGACAAAACACATTTTTGAGTGGAGAGGGACATTTTTCAGGTGGTGGTCCTCACAGACTCTTCACTGGATGATCAGAAGCATTTTGGGAATCTCTGCCATTCACATGGAATCAAGTTCATTGTAGCAGACACCAAAGGACTCTGTGGGTAAGTGAGCAGCGCTGGATTTACCAACATTGCCTGGACCAAAGTAATAAAAACCTTGTGGCTCATTTGCAGTCAGTTGTTCTGTGACTTTGGGGAGAAATTTGAGGTCTTGGACAAGGATGGAGAGATACCAATATCAGCAATGATACAAAACATCACTAAGGTAATGCTTCCATTTGACTTCTGTTGGTGGCCTGTTAAGAGCCTTTGTATCGTTTATATCTTTGTCTCCTCACAGCATACACATGAATAGACAATTAAGAGTTGCCAACTCACCCAATATTTTGACTTTGTACTGTTAAGGAAAGTCCATATATGCACAGCAAATAACTGTACTTGCAACATTACATAATATTTCTCTCATATTTTGAGTTTGTCAACATCTATCTTATTCCAGGACAATCCTGGAATGGTTATCTGCACAGATGACCAAAACCATGGGTTTTCAGATGGCACAAAAGTTTCCTTCTCTGAAGTCCATGGCATGTCTGAGCTCAACAGTATTGGCCCTGTGGAGATCAAAATCTGTGGTTAGTTTGACTTTACTTTTAAGGTGTTGAGACTTTCAACACACAGCGTAGCTATGAGCCACAATTACTTTAATTGCATCGCAGTAGGATTTAATAGGCATGATGAGACTTTTTATTTATGTACCTACCTGTATATTGTTTGTCACCTCTATTACCAGACTCGTACTCCTTCAGCATTTGTGACACCTCAGCCTTCTCTCAGTATGAACGGGGTGGAGTAGTGACCGAGGTTAAAGAGTCCTGCGTGCTCATGTTTGTAAGTATCAACATTTTGGTCATTGTTCCCTTTAAATGTTTCTTACTTTGGATAAAGTGGATATATGGTCTATAAAACTTCTACAACATAAATTTCAGAAACAACTAAGTGAGGCTCTATTGGACTATGAACTCCTGAAAATGAATGATTTTGGTAAGGTATCAAGGCATAAGACCCTGCACCTGGCCTTCCAAGCTCTTCACAGTTTTGTGAAGAAAGAACAACGTCTCCCTGATCCTTGGTCTCAGGTCAGTGAATGCTAAAGCCTGTTATAGTCAGCATTTAATTAACTATGTAAAACAAGTAAATGGAAGTTGTTTGATTATTAAAGCAGTTTACAAGATTGTTTTCATTCACTTGTTTGTGATTAATTCCATACAGTCAGATGCGGAGTCCCTGCTTGCCATAGTGAGAGAACTGAATACAGTTGCAAAGCTAGAACAG
This sequence comes from Channa argus, assembly GCF_033026475.1. NCBI lineage: Eukaryota > Metazoa > Chordata > Actinopteri > Anabantiformes > Channidae > Channa > Channa argus. Next base: position 16,538,123 of record NC_090201.1, on the reverse strand, counting down.
CTGGATGAAGCCGCTGTGCGAAATCTGTCCTTCACAGCTCAGGGTGACTTAGCTCCTCTGAATGCTTTCATTGGAGGTCTTGCTGCTCAAGAAGTTATCAAGGTGACACCAAATGTTGATAGCTACAACTTTAATTTTATCTTTTAGTCTTTGAAACATGTTCACACTGCTGTCATACCCTTCTCTGTTGTATATTTAATGTACATAACTTAACATGAATTGTCAGTGGCGTAAAAATGTAAATGAGTGTATTTTGCACATTTTTCTGTAGGCATGTAGTGGGAAATTTACGCCTCTTCAACAGTGGCTATATTTTGATGCGCTCGAGTGCCTCCCTGAAGAGGAGGATCAACTGGCAGAGGGCTTATTTTCACCAGTATGTTTGGCTTCATCTATATACTCCTCCATTTTAACATATTTCACTATATGAACCAGTTACAGCTCATTTGAACGTGACAAATTTCACTGCTCTGTTGTCATTTCTAACAGAGAGGCACGAGGTACGATGGGCAGATTGCTGTGTTCGGGTCAGCGTTCCAGGAGAAGCTCGAGAGGCAGAAGTATTTCCTGGTGAGGGGAGGCTTGAAATGTGTCCAACAGGGGGCACACTCTGCGTGGAAATAGGGAGCTCGAAGTGTGTTTTCCTTTGACTGTGTCTGGTGTTAATGATGGCACATGGCAGGAAACGGTTGTGATTCAGGTGGCATTTCCTGCTGGTGCTGACCTCTTGGTGTGCAGTGGCTGTTCATCAGTGCCAAGCCCTTTCTCTGTTTCCTTTAACAGTGGTATTTTTACACTTGTTTGCTGGATATGTGTGTTTATGACAGATTGCATGTGTTTCTTTTACCACTGTAATAACACCATGCAAAGCAATCAATAGTGAATCAATGTCTAAAACATTTTCTAGTTGCTAAAATGTCAGAAAAATTTGCGGATTGAATAATTTCTACATTTATAACAATGAGACATTAACTTGGGCTTTCTGAACTATTGCAGTTTTTATTCTGACACATCCTCTGTCTCATATCTCAAGGTTGGAGCTGGCGCTATTGGCTGTGAGCTGCTTAAAAACTTTGCCCTCATTGGGCTCGGTGCAGGAGAAGAAGGAAAAATCACTGTAACGGACATGGACTTTATAGAAAGATCCAACTTGAACCGCCAATTCCTGTTCAGGTCTCAAGATATTGGGGTGAGAAATCACAACCTCCTTTTTCCAGTATTTCAAAGCTCACTGGGTCTTGTTAGATGTTGTTAAGTGGACCTAGGGGAAGGTTTGTAAAGGGTATTATGCAGGTTGTGAGATCACACATATCCACCAAGTTATATCAGACAGTTGATCTCTTATGTCTGAGTAAATACATATTAGTGGCTAAAGAAGTTACCTATCAAAGTTTAGAATTTTTAGTGGATACACTGACAAAAATTCTCTTGAGAAACATGCTTCTGTTGCATAAAATTAAGAGCATGGAGACTCTTAGAGTATAGTAAAGTAGAATATGTAGTACTGAATAACTTGTTTTGCTGATTTTCTAGTATAATTTGAGAAAGATACAGTTAATGTCAATTCAATTTGAATGTCAATTTTATATAAAGTAACACTTTATTTTATCTATTCTTTGTGTCTGATTTTTACCATTATTGCTTACACACGCGATCTTCCAGACACACCACACATTTGGTCACTTGTCATTAACAGAAACCAAAATCAGAGGTTGCTGCCAAAGCAGTGCGAGAGATGAACCCACAGATGAAAATCACTGCTCATATGCATCGCCTGGACCCTGACAGTGAGAGGGTGTATGATTACAACTTCTTCATGGGTCTTGATGGAGTGGCTGCAGCTCTTGATAATGTGGAAGCCAGTAGGGATACTAATCTGTCTTTAAATCCATTACTATATTAAGTTCTCTTAACCACGGTATTTACAATACTTTAAACAAAAGTGTTTGTTCATTTCACTACAGATAAAAGTTGAACATTTAATCCCTTATCTTTGCTGCCCAGGGGTATACCTTGATGGACGCTGTGTTCAACATCAGAAGTCGTTGCTGGAAGGAGGAACTCTGGGAAGCAAAGGTCATACTCTGGTGGTGGTGCCTCACTTGACAGAGTCTTATGGACCCGCCAAATCAAGTTCTACAAATGCCATCCCACTCTGCACACTCAAGAACTTCCCTCACCGCATTGAGCACACTTTACAGGTTTGATGTGGATTTCTGAATTACGCTCCAAATTCATCCTTGCAATAATGAAAACGAGTTACACATTTTGCACTAAATAACCTGAAACATGAAATGATTCTTACATAGCAAGTGTTCAGTATTTGAATTCAAAGATTACAAAGTTTGTATAGGTATACAAAATGATACAGAGGTGTTGCAATGGGAAAAGCCAAATACCAAGACTGGAATTACCCGAAGCCTTTGTGGAATGCTAACATGAAGTTGATGAGGTTCGAAATTGAATTGTTCCAAATTGAATTGTTGACCATGAAAGTTTCACTTTGCTCACATCTGGAGCAAAGTGGTGGAAAGTTGACTGACACAACATATTTATATTTCAACATTCAAACAGGCAGTGTGTTAGCATGGCTCAAAATGATCCAATTTGCATCCATACTACTCAAAGTCAATGAATAAAAGTTACAATTTCATTTGGATCAATTGTATCAAATTTTTTTCTAGAAAAGGGGCCATTTTAAAATATTTTCTATGTATACATGCATTTAAAAATTTCTTTACATTACAATTGTTCTAGTGGGCCAGAGACCAGTTTGAGGGGCTGTTCAAACAAACACCTGAAAATGTGAATCTTTTCCTGAGGTAAGATATGATATCATCCTCCTGTGATTTACTGTTGACTCCAACAAATATCAACAAAAGTACATTCACCAGTTTGCCACTATTTTTACAATGCTTTTTAGCCTTTTTACAGAACATTCCAGCAAACTAACAAAAGCTAATGAAGTGGTTTACGCTCATTATTTGTTTTATGAACAGGAAAACATGTGGTTGCAGTAACCCTAGTAAAATTACATAAACATTCTGTCTAGCCAAGGCTTTAGTGTGTAATGCATCTTTGACAGCAGCTCAATCTTTCCACTAATGAGGCCTTTTTGGTTTAGAAACATCTTCTGAATTGACTGAGTGATTAGATTAATGCAGAAAACCTAATATATCATGTCAAAGGATTTTCAGTGTTTTGTGAACCTCCTTTTTTAAAATTCATGTCAAACACCTGAAACTATGGCAGGAGAGTGAAGACACAGAGCTTAGCGAAAAACATTGACCTAATTATAATGTAAAAGATCATTAGGGACAGATTTGAGCTTCCAGACCCAAACTGTGTCTCAGACTTAAGCCTCGGAGCCTTCTTAATCCAGCCATGTTTTGAGATGTCTCTTTGAGATTTCTGTTTGTTTTGGTGACATTTGATATAATCCCCCATGATTGTAACACACATTAACACACTTTCTTGTGGATTTACCAAATGGTGCTTGCCAGTTCATGCAACCATTAGGCCTTCTCAAATTACAGTGTTTAGTAATAAGAACTCATATTATGCCTTTATGAATCCTCTAATAATCACTTTAATTCACAAGCCTTTGAAACGCTTCTTTGTAATGCGTTCATGGAAAATCCGTCTGGAAATTTTCTGGGGCAGTTGACAGGTCATCTATTTGACATAGTCCAGTGAAGTAACAGGTAATGAGGTTATGTAAATGAATCTTTTGTTTTATAGTGGTTTGCTTCATCTCATGCAGCTCTTTGCAGAACTATGACTCCATGTTCCTGTTTTGACGTGTTTAGCTGTAACTGTTCACAGAAACAGATTCAATATTTTTCCCAGTGCAGTACCACATACGATGAGCTGGCACATGTTTGTGGCGCAACCACTATCCAGGCATTTGCGTAGAGAGTTGCACTGACCAGCACACTACAGACTTACAAAGCACTCCTTTTCCTTTTCTATGAGTTCAAAACAAAGCATTAAAGAAATTCCTTAGGAGTAAGACTACACCCAAATTTATAAAGAACAATTCAGTCATTCTCTTCTATGCTTGATGGAACCAAATATTTATATGATGATTTTCCCAGATTTTATTTAACAGGTCCAATGTACTCGCAAAAGTTCGACTTTTAACAACATTCTGCTTTAGTTAAATAATCTATGCCACAAAATAGATGTAAGAACTTTTATTCCTGAAGTTATACCTTAAGAATTAACTGATAAAAGATTATTACCTTCTTTTCACTGTATATCTGTAAGGAATTCATACGGTATCGGTGCACTGTTTCCTGCAGAGATGGACGGTTTGTAGAGTTGACTCTTGGCCACGGAGATGCTGAGGCCCTAGAGGTACTTGGGGGGGTGTGGAGCAGCCTGTTCAATATGAAAGATGGAGGGGAGCGTCCAGCAAGCTGGGAAGACTGTGTGAGCTGGGCACGTTGCAAATGGGAGACTCTTTTTAACAACGATATTCGCCAGCTTCTGCACTGTTTTCCTCCTAAAGAGGTAAAATCACACTAGGGTTAAAATGACATTTTCTTCCCAAAGTAGTTAAAGCTCTAATAAATGTTTTTGACATAGAGTGGCACTGTTGTGTATGGAGGTCTTTGCATACCAATCAATTAACAGAAAACAAATCAAAGTGTTTTACTTTTCAAATCTCAGTATACAGTATAGAGTAATGCAGCATGTTTCCCTAGGCTCTGAGACCACTACCAACCTTGTTTGAAACTTGAACCACTGAAAGGTATTACTGATGAATATCTCTTGAGTGGCTCTGGGGGTTTTGTGAAAAATGCAGACAGAGTGATGTCACATGTTGCTGTCACATCTGGGGAGGGGGAGGAGGGGGACACGGATCAGTATCAACCCAAACAAACCCTTACTAACACTTTTTCCACTCCAGCAACAGACCATTTCAACCCTCATTAAAGAAAATGACCTCCTTCAGTTCACGTATGCTTAAGTTTTTATCACATGCCACTGAATTCCCCACACAGCTCTTGACAAAAAAGTTGATATTAGCTATTTTTATATCTTAATTTTAATGAAAAAAAATGAACATGTCATAACAGTTTGGTTTAGCCTAACAATCAAAACACAACTGCAGGAACTTTGTGGACATTCTGGTAATACTTTTGTCTTCCGTTGTTCTCTTTGTCCTGGTTTCCCAAAAAGAGTTATAGTTTTATTGTGCTCTTGGTACGTTACTCTCAACCACAAATTTTCCGATGTTAATTGGCATAGAGGAACTAAGTAAAGGCAGTTAATGGCAGTTACGGCCGCAAACCAACCTGACAAATACTGGTACATAAGCATCACACATGACCACAAATTTACTTAACATCTGCTTTGCTGGGTGTAAACCTCCACACAATAGTGTGCGTGTGCGTTTACAATTTCACACATAAAGCAATGGAATTTGAACTAAAGACATTCAGCAGACAACTTTCAGATTCTTAACATGAGACTGAAGCTTGTATGCAAGAAAGGAAAACAGAATGAGAGAGTGGGAAGAGACAGCAGAAGGGCTGTCCTAGTTATAATTCTTTTTCTATTTACACACGTCTAGGCCATTAGAACACTATATAAATTTTAAAAGTAACTGCTGTCAACCCATTTAAGGACAAACCACTGTTTAGTTTTGCTTCTCAGCTTTCTGAAGCCTGATAGTGAAAAGGAGAATGTTATTGATGCCTTTTGGTTGCTCTAGAAATTACCCCTGCAGTGAAAACTGGCACTGCAAGTAGGAGACTCTCTTTCCCAGCATATGGGCCATTTGACAACATCAAAGCTCTCTGTCCTTTTGTTCCTTTATCAGACATACAAATTGTGTAGTTAACACACACCTGATAACAATATTAGTCTAGCTGTGCCATGAGGAGGTTGTATCCCTGCTGCTGGGTCAGAAGACTAAGGAATGGGAATGTTTTTAGATAATGTATTGGTGCTAAATGTGCACTGAATATGAAATGGGATGTGTAGACGTGTTGATTTGTGTTTGGTTAATTATTTATTTTGAGCTATGAAGTATTTAAGAATGGATATGTTTGGAGTTCTTCGGTGGTTCATTATTGGGATAAATGATTTTTCTTCTATTTCTCTTTAGGTAACCGCTACAGGTCTACCCTTCTGGTCTGGATCCAAGAGATGTCCTCACCCACTGACCTTTGACCCCAATAATGTGAGTTCCCCAGTTCCCTGCCCTATAACAGTAGTTACTGAAAAAATGCAACAGTATTTGGTGATGACCATTGACATTCCTTCATTATCAGGTTTGATAGTGGCTCTTCCTTAGTCTGACCATATACGGGATTCTTATTTAAGCTGTGAATGCCACTGAAGAATGAAGAATAAAAGTCAGATAAATAAATCTGTTCTCTACACACATTCTTGACAGATAAGCTGTTTTCTACATATATGCATATGATTTTAAATGGCAGACTGCTGACCCCAAATAATGTACAGCATGCAGCTCAAATACGTACAGTATAATGGATGCTGTGGGGCAGATGCAGTGAAAAATATTTTCTGTAATTGTTAAATGGTGACTGTGCTTGTGTGTTGGGGGGTGAGTGGCTTTGTGGGTGGGTTTGTGTGTGTTCAAAGAGACAAAAAATGGTAATTTCTGAGAGAATTGTTGTCACTTCCCTGATCAATTGTGTCATAGAAGTAAGGTAGGCTTAATGCACTACTACTTTAAAATCTTACTGCCCCCACCACCTCTCAACCGACTCAATTTTTTTTCAATTTTTTTCACCTTTCTGGGTTTTACTGCAATCCATTTTTTTTTTTTATATTTAGTATTGGTTCTTTTCTATAGCTTTGATTACCCTATGCATGTAAAAGAAGTATCTTGGATTATATTTTATATTTTATATGTTTTTTCACTTTGGAAAATGCTTATTGGGCAGCATGAGCAATCTGATCAGTCTGCAACTATACACTCCCATACCTGTCAATCATGACCGCTATTAAATTTTACCCATGCTGACAATCCACCGGCTAGACTTAATATTCTGGCTGTGTATTTCAGAACACCCATCTGGAGTATGTGATTGCAGCAGCTAATCTCTACGGGCAAATCTACAGAATCAATGGGACAAGACAACCTGATTCTATCAGACAAATCTTAGAAAAGGTCCATGTGCCATCCTTCACTCCTAAGTCCACTGTGAAGATTCATCTCACTGAAAGTGAGATGCAAGAGGACAAAAAAAAGGAAAGTGATAATGCAGGTAATGTTTTTAATCATTTATGTTTTTTGTTGTGACCTCACTTCCTTCAACAATGACTTCAATTTATTCGCTCTGTATTTTGCAACAGAAAAATTTCGACTTGAGGAGTTGAAAGGAAAGTTGTCCTCACCCTCTCTGAAAAGCTCAGCCAGGGAGATGTACCCCATCGACTTTGAAAAAGTAAGGCCAGAGTGCAGCGCCACATCTGCTGCACACACTGCAGAGGCCGCAGACAGAGTGGCGGCTGAGCCTTAGCAGGGAGCTACTCTAAAATCCATAGGTTCTTTCACAATATTTCTTTTTTTCCCCATCTTTGGATCCTCCGTGACCCAACTCTGAGCTGGTCCTCAGCACATCCATAAAACAGAGCTTTCTTGTGGGCACTGTAATAATGGATTGGAGTTAAGACATGTTTATTTTAGAAGTGTACATCCTCTCTGCAATGAGAGAAACATGAACAGTTCAACCAGCCTACTCACATAAAAGTAATTTAACGGCCTATGTGACTGCTTTCTTAGCACACTTTTAGTCAAATGCAGCACTCAACTTGGGACAAAACATATGCCCCTCACTATCTGTGTCAAACTAAGACTTTGAAATGTTAAAGGTTCTCCCAGCTGCTAGACACATACACATATATCTTCAACAAATTCCACAAAATATCTCTAAACCAATAAGTGATCATTTAAACAAGTCTTTTTATTGACAAGAGAGTAATGTGACCCTTTAGAGAACATAAATGTCCACTGCTTCTGACCTGTACTGTTCACCTGTTGTCTGACTGTTCATCCAGTGTGTTCTGGGTTTTCTTAGAAATCAGTGAAATCTTTAATTTCTCAAACCTAATCAAGATTTTTCTAAAGAGCGCAAAGAAGCTTTTTCAAAACCTCTAAAACTGAGGTGGTTACCAGAACCAGTTATTTTGTAGGTGGCTGTATTGTGGCTGAGCTCTGGTTGTACTGGTGTGTGTGTGGGGTACTTCAGGCTCAACAAACACTTATAAGCAACACTAGAAGGGTGCACTTACTGTAGTTGCAGTGCAGTGCAAGTGTTTTGAACTTGAGGAAGTGTTGGAAAGTGATTTTCAGGCAACAATAAGGTCTGGATAAAAAATTCAGTGACTCATAAGAAGAAGTAATGAAACATTACGAGACACGTTTAGTGCGTATCGAATGCCATGTTTAATAAGAATAAGATCCCCAAACTACTGAAATCCCCCTTCCTTTTCATTTTTATCCCTACATGCCCAGGTCATGCTGTGGACAGATGGAATGTGTGTAGGAGGGATTCAGAGGCATCAAGTTGCCAGCTTGAAGCTTCCTCGCAGCCCCTAAACCTCTCCCTGAGTGACAGTCGCTTTCCTTGCCTTTGTAGTGCCACAGTAACAGAGGCATGACTTCACTGGTCATGTCGATCACAACAGAAATCTGATTTCCACTGCATTGTGATGGGGTGACCAAGTCATGCATCAGAGTGATTTAAGGGGCACAACAACAAAGCCTTCAAAGTTGATAGCGGACTTACTCAGAGTCACGTCATTGGAGATGTCACTTGGCCTTCTAGCACTTTGTTCTGAATGTGGAGTTTGAAATATTACATGAGACTGAAATCGTGGTTTTTCATTTGTAATTATGCATTTAACTTGTAATACCTGTACATTTATTTTGTTTGTGTTTTGGAAATTTTGGAGTGTTATTTATGCATAAAAGACACATATTTAACATTTTACCTGGTGCAGGATGATGACACTAACTTCCACATGGACTACATCGTGGCTGCTTCTAACCTAAGGGCAGAGAACTACGACATCCCTGCAGCTGATCGACACCAGGTCAGCCATTTTAGGATAAATGCATCAGTCAAAATGTAATTGTATTTCAAATTGTATTTGAAAAACATACAAGAAAATCAGAAAGATGAAAGTGAGGTGAGAGTCGATGTACAGTAGATTAGAGAAAAACAGGATAACCCCACAGACTGCTCCCCCCTCCCTAGGGGTGATGTTTTTAGTTGGTGCTGCGCACACCTGCCCTAAAGCCGCAGAAACAGCCTGCTCATCTATTGTTCCTGTAGCAGGACTAATCATAGCACTTTACCTGTCGCCTGGGAGGTGACACCTGAGCCAGGCCTTGTACCAGCCACTGCTGCAGACACTCACATTAGAGACAGATGAATGGTGGGGAGGAGGGTTAGTGTTGAGCGAGGGGAGACAAAAGAGGGTTACCCTTAAGTAATCATACAGAGAATTGCACATGTTGAATCTTGTTTGGAAAAAAATTATTACAAATTATTTAACAAACATAAGGAAGAAGATCTGCATTCATATTTTTGAAGCACAAGTACAAGTGTATTAATTGCAATCTGAAGTATAAAAATCAGCACTCATGACCCATGTCAGTTGACGTATTTATTGCTGAATGCATTGATTACTGATGTGCTACCTTACGTTTTATGTTGTGGCTGCTTGATATAAAAGTAATGTTTTCTACCCGATATATTAGGTATAATAGACATACTACAATAGTTTTATCTGTAAAAATGCATCAGCACTTATAAATTGGCCATATATTCTATTTACTTTAATTTGTTTGTGAATTCAAAGAAACTAGTAACTGTAAAATCTAAACTTCAAAGGGAAATGTAAAGTATTTGTCTCTGTAGATGAAACATTATGTAGCATGGAACTACTCAAGTATAGCACAAATACTGTACCTCAAAGTTACTTGAGTATTATATATATATATATATATATATATATATATATATATATAATTCTGTTCATGGTTCAAGTAACCTCATGTCTCTTTTACAGAGTAAACGCATAGCTGGAAGAATCATCCCTGCCATAGCTACCACCACAGCTGCAGTGGCAGGCCTGATGTGCCTGGAGCTGTACAAACTGGTGCAAGGCCACGAGAAGATCAGCTCTTACCGCACGGCTTACATCAACCTGGCTGTGCAGTACTTTGTTATGTCCCAGCCATGCCGGCCACAGCAATTCACAGTGAGTAATGGTTCTATAGTCCCACAGCCACTTTTAGTTACACTTAGTGATTATGGCGGGTTTTGGGTTGAGATCTATGAAGCGTTCAGTGATCTACAGGACCTGAGTGAGGCTCTTTATACAGCCTGACAGACGCTTACTGTATGGACATTTATCATTTAAGCCTGTCTACTTTGGGGATAAATGTGTTTTCCTCCCTGCAGATTTACATCCTTCCTCTGTGGTTGGAGAGCATTAAGTCATGAATGACTGCTCTCAAAGTAAGAGACCACTGCCAACTGTCAATCTCTTGCACATAAACCAAGTCTTTATCTACCTCCTAATAACCCTTAGGGCATTTTAGTGTGTGGCACAAGGCACAAGCAGACATATCTGCTTCTGTGTTTGCAAAATTTAGTGCTTTCAAGACAATTGTCATTCAAAGCAAAATGACAGTAGCCTATTATCCTAAGACAGAATTCCTTTAGCATAAAATCCACCTTTGGATTGAGTTTATACCAGGTCTGTGAGGTCAAACTAAGTTTGTTTTGCTATATAGCTTTAAAATACAAAGAAAGCGAGGACCATTTGGGTTTGAGAATTTCCTGGGGTCACAATTTACATCTGACAGGATATCTAGTCAAATAAATGTGCTGCAGTTTTACAGGTGTGTCTGTTTCCACCCTTGATATCTCACCCAAGAGGAAATCAGATACTGGAGCTGCACTTGCCATCTTCTCACTGAAGGCATTGAATCTCTGATACACAGAGGTCAGTGGGGGTCGGAGAGTGGGTTAACTTTGTCCCACAAGACGTGAGGGTGCATTGAGAATACGTGTGAGACAGTGTAGGTCTGGTTTCAGCTTTGGTTACAGGCAGAAATGCTGCAGCTGCGTAAAAGGCTGCAGTGATGACAGAAGCAGCTGTGCACTTCCAGACCCTCTCTCTTATGTAGAAAGACCCTAGTGTACCCACAGTTGTTGGCTCTGAGCATGGTCAGTAATCATGCATGCTTGTATCTTTTTTTTCCTTTCTTTTAAAATTTGCTGATATAATGTTGCACAAGCAGCGTTGAACATTGGATACACTCTGTGAACTGCAAACACTCACACAGACTAATATCACGCCAGCCAGAGGGTTTATATTCCAGTTCTGAATCGTTGAGCTGCAGGGATGGGCAGACCTCAGTTTTTCTAGTGCCAGACTTTTTCTTTGAGGCTTTGCAGCATCAGCTTTTAAGCTTTCCTCTATTAAGCCAGAGCAAGGAGCCAGAACAGTGACAGGACACGACTGGAGGCAAAAGGCTTGTCTAATGCTCTAGGTCAGGCTGGTGACAATCTTAGAGGATCTTAGAGAGCACAAGATTGAGAGGCAGTATGAAATAAGGAACACACATGCAGTGTCGCAAACAGCTATCTGAGTGGGAGGTACAAGTGTGACGTATTCACACGTGTTTATTGTAGGTGCTAGATTAATCAGTCCAGCTACAATCAATCAGTCCAGCTTTGTGATTAGTCAGCTTTTCTTTCTATCTTTTGTACTATATAATCCAGATTCATTCATCACATTTGTTGAATTCTGAAAAGACAAAAAGAATGTTAAGACAGATGTCAAGATCGAATGGCAGTTCTATATCAAATACCAATGAATGTTAATATCCACTTTACATTTGACCCCAAACTATTGCCCATCTCATAAACAAATAGGCCAACAATACTGGTCGATAACAGGAAGCTAAAAAGTACCAAAATATTTTCATGGTTATTTAGACAGTTTTTTTAAACTGTAAAATGTCACGCTCAGGGAGTATCTTGGCTACAATTCTTTTTAATCATATTTATGGAAGTCTTATGTGAAATGGTTGTTTGTGTTATGCCTTACATCATCTTTTTTTTTTCAAGTGTTCTTGATCTTTTTTCCCATGATGTGCAGTATGCAATCTTACCTCATTCAAGGGCCAAAGGTTTAGGTCCTCTGATGCTGTTTACTTGTATATATGATGATAATAATGATAATGATGATGATGACAAAGACGATGAAGGCATTTTCTTAGCAAAGAACGTGATTTAAAAAAGGCTTTACTGTACCCTACTAATATGTGCAAAGTAGAAAATTGTGCAAATTTGAAAAGGGTAGAAAAATAAATTACCTAAAATAACTGATCTGACCCCAGAGCAACAAAAGCAGTAACAAAACACTATTTAATATTCTCTTATCTCTCTAATCGCTATTTGAGAAGTTTTGATAGGCAGCTTTTGAGGCAACAGCAGACGTGCAGCTGTTAAATATCACTGATCTGACATGCAGTATAAAGAGTTCAGCTTACTTTTGGAATGACTTAGACTGCTCCCCTTGAGGGATCAATCTCAGTTCACCAATATCAAGTAACAACAGTCACATCTTACTGGTTGTGCTGGAGGCCCACCCAATGTTCCTCCAAAGTGGAGGTTACCACATCACAGCATTGCCAGATAAACCTGCACTGTGCCTTCTTTGGCACAGAAAATTGTGTTAGTAAGATGATTGTTGTAATTAAATCATCAGTGTGTTTCTTACATCTTCTATAACTATAATGAACCACTGCTCCTCTTGCTACTATACCAATCCATTTTCGGGAAATTGTTTCTTTCGAGCAGCGGTTTCCCAAAATAGGAAGTCGCCTTGACTTCTCCTAGTCACTGCTGTCCTCCATAATGAGGCAGAAATATGTAAACAAATGGGAGGCTGTCCTTGTCTGCTCAATGCTGTGGTTCTGTGTTTATGTTTTTCAGCTGGGAGGGCAAGGCACGGGCCATTAAAGAGGTAGCAAATGTGCAGGCTGCACAGATTTGTCATTAAATGCTTTTGGAAAGCTATGAAAAGCGTAAAAGGTTTTAATTGGCTCAGGTGTTATCACCACAGCTTTAGGACCGGAGTCTTTTCCTTCTAACTCTGCTGCTGCCAGTTTACATGCTATTGTTGTCATCTTAAAAAGAATAATTACTGAAGCTGTGAAATTAGACAGTGACACACTGTCTAGTGACATACACAGTGTACAATAGCAAGTAGTTGAAAAGAGTTGTACAGCAAGTTAGCTTAGGTTCACTGCAGATCATGTGCAGACAATGCATGCCTGATGACTCTCAAGACATTAAAGGATATTTCAAGAGCAGCACAGGTTAATTAGTACTCTGCTCCTACAGCGGGAACTAAGCTGTACCCTTAGTGAAACATCACCCAAGGCAGAGGAAGACATGTTTCAGCTGGGTGTTAAATAGCTCTGTCCTCAGCCCCTCCAGCTCCAGCCTGCCCAACATCCTGTACCAAAGTACAGTATGTTGTCTTTTCTTTTCTGCTGGGGCTGCCTGCTGGTTGTGTGCCACACAAATACTTCCTTTTCCAAGGTCTGTGCACACATCCTCCACATGCAGGTCTTAACTTAATGCCCTTTCATGCTTCCTTAATGACCCTTTTCTCAACTTGCCCTTTCACTTTCTAATTGAATTAACAGTGTTGGAGGCAAGGCTCCTCATCCCAAGGAAGCCACTGAAAAGTGAAGGCACACACTGGTTCTTTGTTAAGTGCCTGCAAAAATTATGGTGATTTCCTGCCTTCACAGGAAGCAATGTTTTGAAACCAGATTTCCCAGAGAGCGATACAGTTTGTGTGATCTTGCTGGTTGACAGAGCACCAGAAGGAGGCAGGAATATTGTGTTGATCTGCTGCAGCTCTGCTTTTAATAACTTCATTCACAAGTTGCTCAGGAAAAAATATACTTGATGTATTTGTGTGCATTCATAAATCAGGAAGACGCAATGATGGTGGTGCTTTGGTTGAGTAGACATTCAATCCATGGTGGTTGTATGGTGGCTTAGATGTAGAAAGCAAAACCTGCAGCTTTGTGATTTGAGCACTTATATAATTGAAGGTCACACATCTGTCGCACAAATAACAGGGACTGGGTTTGAGAGAGAAACAGAACAACAAAGGGGGAGATTTGCCTCACATGTGGTTGAATCTGTGTTGGTCTTCTAAGACGGTGCCAGTAAAGAAACAGGGTGAACATGATCCACCAAGGCTCTCAGTGCTCCTCCGGGAACTCTAGCATGGAGCTGCATTGTGTTTGTAATTCAAGATGCTGGCACGAATAGTGCTCACGGGATAATGAGTAATCTGTGATCAACACTGATGGCTTGTGCCTTCTGTTCTTTTCCAAGGTTTCATTTTGTTGTTGGTAGTGGTATTTGTGTGTTCAGCCTTATGTTGTTTATTCGTTTATTGTTTTATACTATATTGTTCTGTTACTGGTGCTCTTTAGTTCCCCATTGATAATCACCTTCCCTTTTACAACATGAGCAAAATATTATTTCTGTACCTGTTTATTTGTATAAAACCAGATGTAGACCGATATCTGACAGGTTGAATCACATAAATGAGTAAACATCTCAAACATATTTAAGGGAGGCAAGTTTTAAAATTGAAGCAATATAAATTTCACTTTTGTGTTGGCACTAGATAGGATTAACAAGATTATATGTATCCACCTTGGTCTAGAATTTCTGTAGGATTGTGTTGTATTGCAGTGTTTAAAGTACTGATACTGGTGGTTAAAGTACTTGATTTACGTAAAACAAAATTTAAATTGTCAGGATTAACTTAGTGACACTTTTGGTATTTCTTTATACTTTCTTTTTCAACAGGTTTAAAAGTGCCCTTGATGTAAAACTGAGTAATGGAATATTTTCTCTGTTGGATTTGAGAAGTTGCAGCTTTAATTTAACTGATTAAGCGTTCATTATTGCAAGCTACTTTTTGTCTTGACAAACATATGATAAATTACCCGCTAAGAACTAAAGAAAATATTTACCTGCAAATATCAATATGTTGCTCCAGTGCATCCTTTTGCAAATAAGTGTAACCAGAGTGGGACCTTTGATTATTACATCATATGATCAGTACTACAGATTGGGATTTAGTAATACAGGGCACACTGGCCACATTGCCACATTGTGAAACTGATATCTGTCCACGGGACATTTGTTGATACACCAGTGAGGAACAACATTACTATCACCTATTGGTTTTAATGGTTTGGAGGACAGGGGTCAGCACGAGCACTCTGATCAGCCTGCGGGTCCGCAGCACCATGCACAACAACCACTGCAGATCATGGCCAGCATTACATTTTCCCATACTGACCTCTGTCCACAATAACATTAAAAGATGCCAGATGATGTTAATGTTGTGGCCTGTGTGTAATAGCTTTGTCCCAGTGACATTAAACACTATGTGCTAATTGTAGTAAGGTAGTATCCATGCATCATATATTTGAACAACTTCAAATCAAAGTGCATTTAAATTTCATTAATTATTTCTTTCAGGCTCCAAGAGAAGCCTTGAATCCAAACAATGCAAGCCAAGCTTCCATGTGTGTGATGAGTCAGTGCAGCACCTCTTTAGATGACGACACATGGTGTAAACCATTTAACCTTGTTTCCATATGTTATTCAGTGCAAATGCCAGTGTGAATCCAGCCTTACTGACTTGGGCTTGTGCCTCCGGGTACTTTCAGTCATGTGGAGAGCTGCTATCTTCTCATTTGAAAGACAACCACATTGCGATTCTGTTTGTTGTTTTACACGTCAATAGAAACCTTTCAAAAGCAAAGGGCTTTTTAGTCTGCATTAGTTGAGGAGGAGTGTTTCAGGAGTTTTTCCTTCCAGACAAGGTCCAGACATCCAAATTTCATGAATATTTAGGGTCTTTTAAGTATTGGTATTGCACACCTCTCATACTATAGTATTCAGTGGAGGTAAAAGTCTGTAGTACTGAATTTCTTCACCAGTGGGTTTACACAGCTATGTGAAGCCCTGAGGGGAAAACATGTCAGTAAGTCCATCTGGAAGCTATGTGTGTGACATACCACTCTGCAAAGTCGGTGAGAGAAGGGCTTTTGTTCTGAAGGACATTAGTGTAAGCATGTGAGAACTTTATGGTCATTCCCCGGAAGCTGTGTGTACCAGTGTAAACTTGATTTGTAATGAACCATCAGAAATGCAAGTAGAAAGCATTGTTATCTTATTGTTTGGCATCTATATTATCTGTAATAATATAATAATACTCTGTAATCTTCAGTAAAGTTAGTACTACTCCTGTTTCTCCACCCTGATCCATTCTATTAGTCAGCCTTTAAAAC
Organism: Channa argus; assembly: GCF_033026475.1. Classification (NCBI taxonomy): domain Eukaryota; kingdom Metazoa; phylum Chordata; class Actinopteri; order Anabantiformes; family Channidae; genus Channa; species Channa argus. Next base: position 16,521,718 of record NC_090201.1, on the reverse strand, counting down.
ATGCAATTACATATTCAGTTCCAACAGTCTTTAAAGCAAACTCCCCTGGAGTATTTCTTATGTAGGCAGTGTGTAAGGCTTGTATTTTGTCTATTCTCTGGGGTGTTAGGCAAACAATTGCTGAGGGCTGGCATGAGCAGTTGGGGGTCCCAGCCATCTGTCTCTTCATCACAGCCCAAAGAGAGCAGTGATCAATAGTGATCAGGTAGCAGTCAACACTCCTGATCAGACAAATGTCACATTTGGCACGGAAGTGCTATTTCGCTTTATAAAAGAAAATAAATATATTCAAAAAAGACAATTTAAACTTTTTTTTTAAAAGGACAAACTTAACACGACTATGATTTTCAGTGGTGTAGTCAAGGTGAGATAAATCATGAAAATGGTTAAATCTGGAAGCCAGAAATACAAATATTTGTATAATATAATACAAAGGAATATTATATACAGAAAGAATGTAGCTTTGAAAAACAGTTACAGGACATGGGGACACCTCACGTTATTTTGCTATCTGACATACTAGCTCAAACACTACATATACAGTACAGCGTAACTGTCCAGGCTTTCTCTCTTTTAAAGTCTGACACAAACAGTATGTGCACACAGACACACACACACACACACACTGACATACATTTAGACAGACGTACTATAATTTCCATCAACATTCGGGTGACCTTGCAGACTGTTTACAGCTGTAAACTTCCATCCATTGGTGTAGTGACCTCACTGGCAGTATGTGCATCACCACTGGGTTTGTGCTGTGACGTAAAGGAAGGCCTTTTTATACTGGATGAGTAAAGTCAATACCAAAAAGAGGAAATTGATTATACATACAGTATGTTTTCTGTAAACTGAGTACTTGTAACATGAAAGAAATTTCATAGATGTACATTTAAAAATATTTTTTTTCCTTTTGTATGTTGTCAGTTTTCTTAAATTATTGTACATTTTAGCTCAGTTTTAGTGACATTAAAGAAATTTGATCTTTTACTACAAATTACTTTCAACCTACGAACAAAGGCACAAACTGATCTACTTCAAAAACCAGTGGACCCTAAATTACCTAAGTGTATACATGTGTAGCCAATGACATCACTACTGTATGTGCTGTGAAAAAATAAATTAGGAGGAGTTCTCAGTCAAAAGTTACTAGTTTTCTACAAAAGAATGGTAAAGTAAGTTAAAAGATGTTAGGATGAAAATATGACCTACAGGACCACACAGATCCTCCATCTGCCTCTTCTAAAGCTCACTTTGAAGGCCTCCAAAGGAAAGACTTGGCTTTGAAGAAACAGGCTTCTAGCCACAGCACATTGTAAAAATGTTTCTAATGTTGGGATTCTGTCCAGATAATGAAGCTGGGGCAGGAGCAAGCCTCTGCAGGACTGTTTTTTTTTTTTCCCAGCAAACTGCAGGCATGTCAACTTATCAAGGTTTCCATTCTGATCCCAGCTTCCTGGCTCCAAAAAAGCACCATTGTTTTAAAGGGCAAGATAGAAACATTATGGTTTTATTGCAAATGCAGTGACCTGTGCAAAATGGTCAGCATGACTGTGTGCCATTCAGACTGGGATTCATTCTTTTTCCTTATCAGGTTCACTTCCTGTGGCTGTACTACATTCTCATGTCCCCACATAAATTCAGTCTATTTTGGGACTACATCAATCTCTTTCCCTTGTTATCATAAGAGACTTATTTTATGTATCAGGTTTAAATGTGTTGTTTACTGCCCTAGTTGTGTTTCTGAATTTTCTGAGATCCAACCAAAATGAGATAATGCTAAATCTTATAAGCCTTAATATTGCAAACCTGTGACAGTAACTGTTATTAAAACCATAAAACTAAAGTCTATTAGAGTCATTTAATAGACATATTAACATACATGATTAGTTAAAAACGGAATTAATGGTAACGGTAACAATGGCATGTGGTGTGTTAGAGCAGACAAATGTTCTGTTTTTAAAGTCAATAATAAACAAATTTATTTAGTAACTTTAACAGGATGTTCGATCGTGGGCCCTGACGGTGATGGTGAGATTTGGTCACCTCTTGTTTCATGCATTCACAGTCTTTCAGACTTATTGGAAAGACTCACTGGAAAAATTACTTTGTGATGAGGTCTCTAAAGTCGGCTGTTGAAATTGGAGATGACATTTTACTGAACATTACTGTTTAAGGACAATTTTTGATTTATTGTTCTTTGGACTAGGTGTAATGAAATTAAGTAAATGTGGGTGAGGTCTCAGCTCTGCCTGGGCCACACTTTGTGTCTGTTCAATCTTTTGTGAATGGCTGACATACAAATAGAGGTCCTCTAACTCCAAAGAATCCTTCAAATCTTTACCTTTCACTGGTTCTTTTTTTTTTTACCTCAGTTTGTATCTCGTGATCTTGGCTGGGCCCCCACTTCTATAGACAGTAGTCACAGTATTAAACCATCTCCACTTACAGACAGTATGTGTAAATGTGGAAGGATGGATATGTTAAATTTTCTAGATTACTCTGTAACACATCTAAATGAAGACTGTTAAAGTTTAATTGTAGGACTTCTGAGATGTTTTTTTTCATGAGATGCGATTAACATCAGCTGATGCTGCTTGTAATTAGCAGACTGACACCGTTTGATTGTGCTTTTCTAAGTTGAGGAAGTTCTAAAACACACAACCAAATCTTGTTTTATTTATTTGACTGCAGGTTTGCTAACACCTAACTCCCAATGCCATTTAGTGACATTAGAAGCTTAGTGTAGTGTTGCCCTTACTTTTCCTACCATCACTTTGTATGTTAAATGGGTTTTTTCAATAAAGAAATGGAAGATTATGACTCTGTTTTATCATCTTAGAAATATTGTACTTTGTGAAAATCAGATCACATTTCATGAATAATTCACAAAGAAAACAGTGCTATTACCTTTTCTGTTATTTCCCATAGTGCTGATAAAAATATGACGCTTGTAGCATCATGTGCTTCTTCAGTGTTTTGGAAAGATTAGCTGTGTCATGTTTTGGGGAAGTTTAAAGTTCCATTTACAGTACAGAGTACAATAGAGTATGTGGAGCAGATGGGAGATTTGGCTGGCCTCCCACCGCGTCGCAGTCGGAGGACAGATATATAGGCCTAGTGCTATGGCTTCACTACACTCAGGCCCATGAAGTGGCCATTTGTCTTCTCCCGATCTTCTGAAGTACCACTCACTGCAGTTCAGCCACCCTGAATCTTGAGGACTTGAGGCTGTTTGTCACTGTGTTTACGTTTAAACTTGTTCTCCCAAGAAACATATTTGAAAGCATTTAGCCTCAAACAATTGAAATTTGCAAAAATAATTTTCAAATCAGGTGACCAGCAAGGAATTGTCACCAATTAGCACTTGACACAGTGTTGTCAGCCTGTGTTCATTTCTACAGATGACCACTCAGATAGTAATTCTACACTACAATTTCCCTATAATGAACTTATACTGTATGTGATGTTAAATAAATAGCTTTTCCTTTTGACTTGTCTTTTATGACTGCAGCTGGCTAAATAACTAATAAACTATAATAAATACAAAAACAATAAATAAATGTCCTGTGACAGACTGGTGACTTATCTTGGATGTACCTCGCCTCTTGCCCATTGCAGCTTGGATACCCCACAACCCCACAACAGAAGATTGGGTGGATGGATTATATTAAAGTGTCTGTATGTATATACAGAAAACAGTAACTCTCTGTTTCGTGTTTCGACTCTTTCCCCAGAGATAAATAGGGATTGGTCATTGGGGATTTTTGTTTATGTCTAAGTTCCATGGTAAAAAGAGACTGTAGTTGTGCATGTTGGTAACAATTTATCATTGTTTCACGCAGCCACTTTGGTTCCAGCATTTAAAAAAAAAAATTCCATTCTATATATTTGCTGAATAGTTGACGTCACACCACAAATGGACTGATGGAATTCATTTACTTCAGGTCCCTGCCCAAGTTGTGGAGAGGAAGGGAGGAGAGCAGTAAAAATAGCCTGTGTGTTTGCATTGTGTAAAAGCTGCATCTACACACTAAAATACTAATGAAAATCTGTCATGTGACTAGTAAAAAACAATGTCCATTTTTTAGACCCACAGTAACTTTGCCTTTGCAAGATCATTTTTACATTGTGTGCATTTCAGACTTGTGTTCTTCTTGTGGAAAATGTGGGTCCTTCTGATAATTTACTTTGAATAAACATTAAAGAAGCCAACACGACCAGGGGTAAGGTGTGCATCTTGCAAGCAAAATGTTCTGAAAACAGGGACAAAGGATCTAGACACCCAGTCAGCCTTTAGAAGAAGTATGCCCTGAGTGTGTCTCCATAGCCCCAAAACCCATAAGTGGGGGGTGTTGTGAAGGGCAGCCGAAAGTTCCCCTTGGCTGCTGGAGCAGAGATAATTGGACCCAGGTTTAGCTGGAGTTTTGGTATTCACATCTCAAGCCAAGTTTTGATCTTCACTATTTCTCTTTCCAGCTACTGTGAAAGCGGGGTCGCCTGCCTAACTGACATATTTTGACATTTTTTCTGCATGTGAGGAATTCTGCCTCATTTTAGGTCAGGTGATATTTTCCTTAGGTCTTACACGTGTGGATTATAATGTTAAGGTTGTCGTGATGAATACTATCTGTTCAGTGGCAGCAGAAACAATTGTCTTTATGTTTGCAAAGGTTAAATTGATCTGTATGGGTGTCAGGACTGTGTATTCTGTGTTTGTTTGAGGGTCAAAGGTTGGTTCTATTGCAATACTGACTTGAAGTAGTTGACACTATCAGGCCATCCATCCTAAAATCTGACCTCATGGGGTGTGAGGTGATGGCAGTGCTTTAGAGTAGCGCCTGAGGCAGAGGAAAGAGCTATTTTATATGAAGTTATGACTATGTCTGTTAACATTTATTTTCACTACAGATTCATTATATTTGTCTTGTATCTAATACTTTCCAGCTAACAACTGAAAAAAACATCACCCTCTTGGTATGATTTGTATTACGCCTAAATATAAATGGACACTATCACAGGTCATTTAATTTTAGCCAAGTAAGTGTAATTTTAGCTGTAACACTTTTCAATCTAAAGGATTTACAATAACTACAGAGCCACATTTCAAGTATTTCTTTAACACAGATTGCACAGATTGCACAAAGAACTTTATTAGGTTCAGAAAAAAGCTCAAACTTCAGTTACCTGTGCAGTTTTCCAAGGTGTTTGATGTCTGCTAGAATTTATGTGTTGTTATTTCACTGCCTAGAGCAACAGATTCACAAAGATGCAGGTTTTAAAAGCAACATTCTGACAACTTTGCTCACCCACCCCAAAATACACTTGACACTACACTGGCATGGCTGCATGATGTATTTTAGTTTAGCACAGGATCACTGTAAAACTGCAGAAGTAAATAGATGAAAACATGAAAAAACCATTGGGGTCACTCCTTCATATATGGGGAAGCACCTTCTTGACCTCATTGTAGCTTGTTAAGGTCCATGCGGTGGCATTCTAAAATGCAGTCTGTCTCTCTGCAAGAGTCCTGGACTTTTGTGTGCATCCCTTGCAGCACATAGTACTTCATCTGTCATCTTTTTGTGTGTGTGTGTGTGTGTGTGTGTGTGTGTGTGTGTGTGTGTGTGTGTGTGTGTGTGTGTGTGTGTGTGTGTGTGTGTGTGTGTGTGTGGGCGTATGTAACATATCTATCGGCAGGTCGCAGGAGAGAAATACACCATGTGGGATGACTTCCTTGTTGAGGGCAGACGTGGCGGTCAGCAGGAAATGACCTTGGGGGAGCTACTTCAGTATATCAAGGTGCACCCTCCTTATCCCTCTCAGCAAGGAAACACACACTTTCTTCACACCCATAGTTACTTACTGCAACTTTTATGCATGTTTACCTTCCTTCACTGTATATGATGTCAATTCTTATATGACAGTGTATATGACGGGCCACTTTACACCTAAACTCTAAACTTTGGGACTTTTTTTGCCATCATGAAGAACTATTTCCCCAATTTGTATGTGATTCATTATGTGAATAAGAGCTGAGATAAAGGTGTGCTCCTGTTCCATTTACAAAGTCGCTGCTTTGGCATGGTAATCCAGAATAAAATGTAAAATCACACATAAAAGATAAACCATAACCCAGAAACCTGCCCTGTGGTTTAGTATAAACTTGTTTTTGCACATGACTTCCACTCTGTATTTTTTGCAGACACTTGCCTGAACAAAAATTTGGTTTATGAAATTCGTTGGAATTTCTTCTGAAGAGGCAAAGGGAAAATAAATTGGCACGTGTGCTTATTTTACTCTAGCTTTCATTTAACCTTTGACTGTCTGAGCTTCCTGAACTGCTGGAGTTGTTTAAGGCCACAGTTCATCAACAGACCTTTAGCTCTATAGATTTTCTTTGTAGATGCATGCAGGGAACATTACATTCTGGTCTCTTTTTATGCCTTTTGTATTTGTCATATTATGCTGCATGTTTATTTAAATGATTATTCTTTCTGCAGGAAAGATATAATTTGAATGTCTGCAGTCTCTTCTATGGAACAGCTATCATTTACAATGGTCAAAAAGAGAGGCACAAGCAGAGGTATGTCCACACATGACATGCAACTCTGCACACGTAAACAATCACAATACGCAGTCTAACTTTGTTTGTTTAGAGGTTAATGGCAGGATGAGGTGTTCCCTTTGAGTCTGTGCGGAGAGAGCCTGTTGACACACTCACATGCATCACCAAACACTGACGATTGAGGCTGGTCCTCCTTAGGTTTCCTTCTGTTTGTGGAGGACATGAGTTAAATTAGTCTGAACTGAAGGTTTTTTCTGGATCTGAGAAGCCAAGCTGTCTGTTTGGACCTGTTGAGGTCTGCAGTGCATTCAAGGCGTGTTTCATAAGCCCCAGGACATTTTGAACGAATCAGATATCTTGTGCTGTGAACTCTACTTACCAGTTTATAAAGTCAGCATAGAATACTGTATACATGTTTTGATTCTAGGAAAAGAGGAAACACTTAGCAATCTCACTGTGAGGTCTTTGTGTTCATTTCGAAACATATTGTGCATGTTCTTCTCTGTTTTTGACAGTTAGGTCCCTGGGGAGCAGGTGTTGATGTTGTGGTTAGATTAAGCTAGAGGGGAAGAAGAGCTGTGGACAGCGGGCCGTACATGACAAATGTCCTCTCCAGTACTCACTTCCTTCTCCAGGCTTCCTATATTGGGCTGTTGCAGGGGGGTTATGTGGGGTTCATTCAAAATGCACGTTCAATATATAAAAGTATATATTTAAGACTTATGAAGTTCACTAGTATAGGCTAAACTGTCTAAGATTGCATGTACTATATCTATTTTTGCAGTGTTTCTGACGTGGTGAGGATGGTAACCAGAGCAGACATCCCTCCACACAAGAAGATGCTGGATTTGATTCCCTCATTTATTGAAGATGAGGATTCAGATTTAGCCCCAACTATCAGGTACCTGCTGCAGTGAAGAGGACAGGAAGTTTCCACTAAGGCTGAAGTCAGAAGACCTTACATGGGACTGCTTTAGTGTGACAGATCAAATCTAATACTACTGGAACATCATATAATTTAAACAAAACAGTGGGATTTTAATGTATTAGCTCTTCTTTACAAAGATTAATATTTTTAATATATTATATTTTCTATACACTTAGTATGCGTACATGATTTTGTCTTTAAAGGGTTGCAAGGGGGTGTGGAACCTACTTCGCACAAAAAGCACCCTGCAGCTTGTGTGTGCCAACTAACAACTGCATTTTGAAACCCTGTTTTCCAGCATCAGTTTCTTTCGTTTTTTTTCACAAATGCTTTTGAGAGATTTTTCCAACATACTTTGATAATTACTTTTTTGTTCCGTTGTACCACATGTAAAGGGTAAAGTAAGTGATACCACAGCCAGACGCTTATGTCGCTCAGTCATGTGCCAAAAACTCCTGCTAAAATGGATTATTAGAATATGGAAAAACAATAACCTTTGGAAATTGGTGTTTCCCTGCTATTATTGCCAAAACTCTTATCAGAAAGTTCTGGTTGAAAAACGTTTGGGGCTGATTTACATGTAAAATGAGCCTTATGAAAATTCAGTGGCAGCCCTGGCCGTGGCATATGGATTAGACAATCTGGCACTGCAGGGCCAGTGTTGGACTGGTTTCAAAGTCTAATTCAGGTCAAGCTTATGAAGTTGAAGGGGTGCATCCACAGCAAGCAGTGGACACTGTAGGTGCTTTAGCGATTCAGAGTAATTTTGCCATCTGGACACAGCTGCCTTGTGCAAATCCTAACACACGTGTATACCCCTCCCTCACTGACGAATCCCCGAGCTACTCAGGGCCAAGAAGCTGGTCTGGTCTTCGAGGTCTTCATCTGTCCTCAAATTGCTTCAGTGCGCTGTCGACCATTTCTCACAACCTTTCATTTCACACCCTTACATTATTTTTACATGCTGTCATTGTTAACTTGCTCTGCTCTCTTTGTTGGCTATAAATAAATCATATCATGAGGAATCTTGTCTGTTATTCTTTGTTCAACTACTTACTTACTTACTTGTTATTTTAGTGTGGTAATGTGATTGAATAAGGCTCCTTGTGATTAAATACTGCTCGAACAATAATTTAATAATACAGTTTGTCCACAAGGAACTCTGTTCTTGTGTGTGCTTCACTGATACACTTCTGTTCCCTTAAATCTTTTAAATACTTCTGTTCACAAAAACATTTTGCTTGACCACACCCAACCTCCCATTTTTACCAGGGAAAATTGAAACCACTGTGATTACAAAGCTTTCATGCAGTTACTCTATAGGTTTATCTAAATTACTAATTTGCGATGGGCATGACTATTGTACATTTTTATATATATATATATATAGTATATATTTAGTATATATTTAACATACTATTTAGAACTGAAAAGAAACTGTCACTAGTGGACAGGCAGATTTAACCCTGGAACATTATACATCTAAGCTTAGAATTATAGTTTGTCTACAAGAAAGTGGCAGATATAATTGTATAATAATAAGATTTGTATTAGTATTGTATTAGTATTTAGAACACAAGTGCAGCCTGAAACATAATAATACAAAAAATACAAACAGTGTTTATTCCAGATGTCATGTATCAACATTGTGAAAAAAATAAAAACCATGTTATTTTATTACAGGATCAGTCCGCACTATCTCACTCAAATGTATCCAATAATGTCATTACATATGATGGGTTGTCGGCTGCCAGTCTTCATGAGAGCAGTGAAATGGTAGAAGTCAGTGTCCAGTTGATGTAGGCCTGTGTGGGACTGGTGAAAAAAAGGTTTTAGAGCCTGGTGTCCCACAGGCAAGGACCTACGTTGAGGGGCCTCTGCAGGCCTGCTGACTTTCGTTGTGCTTGCTGGCCTTGGCCTCACCTCCACACTTTTAGACATGCCTGTCAATTTCTTGCGCATGTTGATCAAAATGTCTTTGGCAAGCCGTCGACCTGCACTTGGCCTTAGTTCTGCTGGCTCAGGACACTCGGGTAGGTCCATCCAGTTCTTTATTAGGTCAGCAAAGCTGTTGTCCCCCAGAACCAGGGGCTGTCTGTTCCTGCTGCGACTCAGCAGTAACGTCGTCCAGTCCTCTGGGTCACTGGCTTCAAATGAAGTCCAGCGTTCTAAACAAGCATCCGAGGTTGATTTGGGTCTTGGTTGAATACGACCAGAAGATCCTCTGTTTGTGCGGAGGCAGGCAGAGGAGGACACACGCACATTTCTGGTCCTCCTCAGCACTACACCTTCATCGTGCCAAGATGCCTCTGAGTAGCCTGAGTCAAAATCCACACTCCTCTCACTGCTGGGGGAAACTTGAGCCAATCGCTCCTGGTCCTGCTGTTCTTCCTCCTCTTCCAAGGGGCTGGCCAGGCAGCAGGCAGAGTCATATGTGCTGGCTTCACTGGCATCAGAAACACGTAGGCGACTCAGTCTTTCTTGCTGTGCCCTTTGTTTGCAGAGTCGTGTTACAACGTAAGAACGAACGCATGGTTCACTCAATGGCCTTGGCCTATTTATCTGCTTAAGGTCCTGCAAGGATCTCATCATGTACTGCATTTGGTCCCGGAGGTAGTCAGCAGAGTCTCCTAAACACAGCTACCCAATGAGAAAGACAGAAACACTTAGTGGTGCAGGCAGAAGCTATGGTAAAATTATGTGGCAGACTGCAGAGCAAGTCTTGCAAGGCTTGCATTCAAAATATCCCATCATACCCTAGCATGTCTAGCTGCATTTTGAACAGTTGCCTGTGTTATTTCCAGTGTTGAGCAAATAAAATTTTTACCAGCTGAGATCACTCTGCTCTATGACCATATAACAAGGCAAGCATTCCTGACAAACCTCAGAGCAGCTTTATAGAGACCATCGCATGAAGTATGATCCCAGAAAATAACAAATTCATGGCTCTGAGAACAGGATGGCTCCTAAATATAGGGAGGAAGTTTGAACAAAGTAGATCTGAATTGTGACAGAGTGCAGAGGCACACATCCTCTCTGGGCTCCCCTACCTCACAGGATGTTGACTGCCCTGTAATATTAACCAGGAAATGACAGCAACATTCTGGAATTAAAAAATGATTGTGTCCTAATTGTGAATCACACCATTCCTCAGCCTTCATATGAATAGAAAGCAAGTAATCTAACTCATAAAACATTGTTTTATACAGTTCCACCTACTGTATGGCACATGGTCTCCCTAAAAATGTGACAACCAAACAACAAAAATAACTATTTTACTAAGCTGCCATGTGTCAAAAAGCAGTTTTCTAAAGCTTCCCTTGGTTTAATCACAGGACAGACTTTTCTGTTACAATATTAAGTTAGTTGTGTTCCCAGCACTGCCCGTGTTTGCCTTAGAGTAGTAAGGACAACACAATGCCCTGATGTTATCACAGCTGTGGGCGCTGAACCATTTGGCCCCTGGGGGAGACTTATCCAGCATACAGAGACATCCTCAGCAGGGCTCTGTGGTCATTCTGCCACCTTTCAAATGCCCTGTTCTCCTTGGCTGCTTTCATACAGCAGGGAGAAGTGAATCACTTCTGTATGTATCTGCTAAAGGCAGCTTGGTTTGAATTTAACTGAGATTTCGAATAACAAAATAATCTGTCTTAATTAAATCTTTTTAAACAGCCATTTAAGGAAACAAAAAACAAGAATCAATACAAAAAAAAAATATGTAAACTAGCCTTTTGCAAAAACACTACTGGTCCTGGACCATTATCTTTGTAATCACAATCCTCAGCCACTGGAATGCATCTAAAACTAAATATAGCCTATGAAAACATGTGGGAGAACGGGGGAAAACTTACCATTGCTTTTGCTTTAATATCTGCAGTGAAGTTCAGAGTCCTCTTCCTTGCCTCTGAAACACATAACGATGCAGTGAATAAATGATCAGAGTTTCAGTTACGCTTCTTAAGACAAATATTAACGTGTTAGCAACAAGTCACCTTTGCATTTGGTTGAAAATAGTCCGAGGAGATGCAAGGACTGCACACATATACAACTGCTCCTCCTCTAAACCAGATGAAGCTCTGTCTGCGGACTTTAAGGCTGCTGAGCGTTTATCTGCAGCAAATCAGGGCAGAGCATCGCAAAATTAGCCAATGGCAACTGGGCAGAAACAAGATCCATGTCAGTGTAAATACAGCGGTTCACACTGGACTTTTGATCTAACGTAGTCAAATGGGTTGAACATCTGCAGCTTAAGTAATATACTATTGAAATTTTTTATCTGGCAATAAACAAATGATCACAAACCCTTTTAACAGCCATTAACGTTCAACTTTTTTCCATCCAAATATTCTCATATGTTCCAAATGACCGAAATTGATGAATTACTTTAATTTCAAGAGACTCTTTTCACTGCAGTATCTGAAGTATAAATCACGACTTATGCAAAGTTTAAAAGTCTTGGACAAATGCAGCGGCTGGGAGGCTGCAGAAACAGATTTACTGAAATTAACATGTCGCCACCTTGTGGATCCGATGTTACATCGTCCATTGTCCCTGAATATAAACCTTTTCACACCCTTTATTGTGGCCTGAGCAACTCTCTGTTCACATGTGTTAAAATGTGTTTTGAAATGCAAAACACGCTGTTGGGCCAAAGTCAGGTTTTGATTTAGTTTGCAGATGAGCAGCTATTCAAGGCAGCATCTTGTCACCTCATCCCTTTGGATGTTGATAGCACTTTGTATTGTAATTCAGCAGAGTACAGCGGTGGAAGAAATACCCAGAGGCTGTATTTAAGTGTAAGTACCCGCACAAAGATGGAAAAATACTAAAATAACTGTATCTTGTTTTCGATTTCAATTTTCCTTAAGTACAAATACATAAATAATATGAGAAAAATATACTTAAAATAGCATTAAGTAACTGTACTTATTGTGAAGAAAGATTGTCCTAATGAATGGTCAATATACATGACGTTAAGATTGATAACTGAGGTCATACAGTTAAAAAAATCTAGTAAAAAATCTAGTTTTGCTACACCAACTCTTTTTTTATTCAAAATTTTTATACCAATTCTATTTGTTAGGCTAATCATTGTAACATTTAGTGTAGAATCACTTGTTTAAACTAACAAGTCAAACATCTAAACCTGGCAACAAGGCCCCAAGCACACAGTTTCTCTGAGGGGGGTGGTCACAACTCAACTGTGCTGAGAACTGCTTGTTTTAAGTTAAGCTATGTACTATAAGGTAATGTTTTGTATAACCTTCATTTAAAAAGTACTGTAATAAGCACCCTTATCTATCAAATATACACTACAAAGTAGCATACAATTGTAAAATTCAAGTAAAGAACTAGTACATTCAAGCTGTATTTAGTGTAACCTGACTCCTTAAATAAATGTACTTACATTGTACCACTGGTCACATGGCACCAAACAGCCTCACTTTTGATCTAAAAACCCTCTGCACCCATATGGCCTTTCTAAGGGACTCATGGGAATGTTAACACAAACCACTATGAAAGACTTGTGTAGAGTCAATTTCTATCCAATGATTCTCTTTCAATATGTTTTTTTTTTTAATTTGTTTTTAGCAGTGCTTTTATCCAAACACATAGGAAGAGAATGTTATACTTTCTGTGCATTTTCGTTTGACACATCACTAAACAGAATAAATGACAGTGTGACCAAACTTTTATTTACATTTAACAAGTGAATGACTTTTACGTTGATATTAATGAACTATCATACATTTGTCTCAGTGTTGTTGCATTTTACATCATGGGTTATGTGAACTAAAGTGGAGTAGAAATAGCCCTAATTCACACTATGAATATAGTAGGTCTCTAAAGAACAAGTGTAAACAGATATCAAGGCACAAACATATGTAAAAAGACTGAATGAAATGAAAGGTACAGAACAACCCATGTTGGGAACTGACATAACCACTAAAAAGCTTGGAAATATTTTAAAAGTGACACGTAACCATTTCTGTTTTGTTTCTTTAGTTGCTTAAGGAATGTTATTCAGTTTGTGGAAATACAGGCTAATATATGGACAGTCATGCAGAACAATGCACTATAGTACAACCGTGAATATTGATTCTGTGTAAACATTGTACAAAAACATATTCCCTTCATCCCTTCTTGCTTCAAACTTGATTTGTTTTCTTCTAAAAAATAAGCTCTGTGAAGTCAAAAGGTTCATAAAATACCAACATTAGTTAACATAAGTTAATGTGATTTTTTATAAAAAGTTGTACTGTATCCTGCTCTTAACTTCAAAAGAAAAGAAGTAAAAAAAAAAACAACTATGTCCAAGAGAGAGATGAAAGCAAAATGAAACTGAAGAAATCAAACATTAAACACGTGGTTCTTAAACTGGTCCATGAATGCTTAGTATTGAAGAAAAAAAAAAAATACAAATTTTACTAAATGTTTTATTGTTTTTCAAATATGTGGTATTTGACATGATGAGATAATGCTATTATTATAATATATTGTACTCAAATTATTTTTTCTAAGGCTTGTCAGCTTGTATTATTTATTATTTAAATCTAATCAAAAAGTGAGTGCATTGACTGTGGGGCTTTTCCATTGGTTAAACATCTGTTTACTCAGCATTTGCCCCATGTTCAGTATGACTAGTATGAGAACCCCTGATCAACACCAGTAAGACATATAAAAAAATAATAATAACACATTAGACTGAGTGGGTGATGGTTGAAAATCAGTGATTTTTTAAGTTCTTTCTAGTTTCCCCTCTAGGAATCAAGTCTGTTATGGTTTTCATTATGAAAAGCAGTAATCATCACATGGCTGTTGCAGTCTCTCATGCAGTCTGTGTGCGTCAGGCATCATCCTGCAGGAAAAGAAAAAAGACAAACGCAATGAAAATATAGGAAAAAAGAACTGTGTTTTCATTATTTGTGTGTAACAACTTGTAGTTATTTTTACAAATGTATCCTGTCGTCAGCAAATTACACTGGCTTACACTACTTTTCATTATATTTGTGAAAAACAAGTATACCCATAGAGGCTATACACTTATCACTTATTCTTAATGTGACTGTGCCATAAAGATATTTAATATCTTTATGTATCGTATCCCATTCTTTAAAAATAAGAGCTACGTGTATCAAAGAAATGGTCCCTCTAACATCCACCCATACAGACGAGTCACTAGGTGATGTAATAAACTAATTGGTAGGTTTGCAATGTTTACAACGTGGCCTGTCTACACATAACTAAACATTTGCAAAATAAGTGAAAAAGCAACATTACAAAGTGCATTTTCTGACTGAATCTGGCCTGAAGATGTGTATTGAGAGTGAGGAAGATCTGAGAACTAATGTGACCTAAGTGTAACCATGGCCAAGTACTAGAGATTCCATTACTTTTCCTGTTTTTCAGACAAGTAAACAAGATGCAAGATTTGATGTACTGTATTTAAATTAACTAACAATACTAGAAGTTATTGTTTCGTGTATCAACCAAGAGCTTTTGTGGCTAATCATTTAAGTTCTACATTGAATACTGAGAGTTTAGAGTCTATACATGCATATTGGGAAAGATCAACAGATAGTATTTTGCTTTGATTGCACTTATATTGCTAGCCTCTGACTTACCTTTAGAAAAGACCACAGTCTTTGAGATTGTTCTTAATAATGACGTCAGTGACAGCGTCAAAGACAAACTGCACGTTCTTGGTGTCAGTGGCACATGTGAAGTGGGTGTAGATCTCCTTGGTGTCCTTTTTCTTGTTCAGGTCCTCAAACTTGGTCTGAATGTAACTGGCTGCTTCATCAAACTTGTTGGCTCCTGAGAAGTAAAAGTTTGGAGATATGGAAATGATTTGGATTGATTATGTTTTCATGTGCTGCGTTTTGCAAAGACGGGAACCTGTCTGTGTTTTTTATTTATTAAAGCATTGCTGTAAGGTGCAGTACATCCCCAGATTTTCAACTCCATACCCGTGTACTCCGGGAAGCAGATGGTTAGGGGACTGCGAGTAATCTTCTCCTCAAAGAGATCTTTCTTGTTGAGAAAGAGGATGATGGAGGTCTCAGTGAACCACTTGTTGTTGCAAATAGAGTCAAAGAGCTTCATGCTCTCATGCATTCGATTCTAAAAAAAAAAAAAGCAAAATCGGTGATGAGTTATGGCCATTACTAAAGCAACACACCAACAACCCACCATCAGAGCTGCCACCAGGGGACAATGTTGTTTAATATTTTAAAAGTGAGGAATAACCAGTGCAAAGGAGTTTTTCAGAGGATACACACACACACACACACACACACACACACACACACACACACACACACACACACACACACACACACAAAACAGATGATGGATTTTCCCTTACCATCTCTTCATCCTCAGCCAGCACCAGGTCATAAGCACTCAGTGCAACACAAAAGATAATGGCAGTGACTCCTTCGAAACAGTGAATCCACTTCTTTCTCTCTGAGCGTTGGCCTCCCACATCAAACATTCTGCAAGAGAGAAGAAGCAAAAAAACACAAAGTGTGTGTGTTTGTGCGTGTGTGTGTGTGTGTGTGCACGCACACTGGTCAGGAAAGTGAATCAAAATGAAAGACAGTAAGGTCAAGCTGATAGACAACAGGGCACTGAAGAGAGGAGGAAGGAAGGAGAAAGTTAGTGTGACATTCCATCCTTGGATGTACATTACATTTTTATGAGGATGCTTTGAGAACAAAAGTGGTGAGGAGGTGAAGACTTGTCTGTCACATATCTGATAGAAGACTCCAAGGTCAATGTGGGCTACAGGAGACAGGCCTCTGTATTCAGAGCAACACACTTGCTAATGGCAAAGCTGAGCACTGTGACTGAAGCTGTTAGAGGTATAAGCAAATGATTTGATAATATTGAAATTAAATGATAATACTCCACAACATCCAGGACAGTTGGCATACTTTGATGATACAGGCCACAAACATTAGGCATCAGTGAACCCACAATCTTTTTAGGTTAGCAGAAAGCTAAGAAACACCATCTTGATTAATCTTTATTTAGGCTTCTGTCAAAAGATGGTATTTTTCTCAATTTGGCAGCATTTGCTTTTGGTACTCATCATGCCAAACGGGACAGAATTATAAAAACGTGACTTTTTTCTTATTGATTGTCTCCATGTATTATTCAGGCCAAATACTGAGGCTGCGACAGAAGGCAAATATCAGAGAGTTTATCCGGAAACAGGTCACACCAGAGCCATGTGGCGGCGCCATCTTTTTTTTATTAGTCAGATCTATTAAGCTGCTTTAGAACCTGTTGATGCCTTAGACCGTTTTTGAAATCTAAAAAAAAAAAAAAAACACCTCCTAACAAAAACTAATATCATTCTTGTTATAATGTCAGGCACATCCACTTAACATTTTCTATAACATATTTTATATATTTACCTCTTGGACTGGCTTCAGTACTGGTCCTAATATCAAATGTTCAGACACATAACTTTAATGAGTTATATCTATATATCACACACACAATACTGCAATTAGCTTTGTCTTCCCCCACTCTACCGTCATGTAAAGTGCTACCTTTGAGCTTCTGATTCCCTGCCACAGAGGACATAATTAAATGTTAGCATTATATAAAGCTACAGTATGAACCACTGTGGGCAGGATCGAATGCTTTTACCGAGTACTCAGTCCAATTGTGCTAATTAAGCTTTTAATTGATGGTATCATTTGGTGTCTGAGTAGCTGAGCTGCACAGTTTAAACTGGGGGTGTCAGTCACCCCTTTAAACTGTTAATGTTGGGACTAAAATTGAGTTCAGCAATTTCTAGGTAATGTTTTGAAATAGGTATACCGACAGTGTCCATTATGTTTTTGTGTTAGTGTGTAAAGCTTCTGTGGAAGAGGGTTTTTCTGAGATGTCACTGCTAACACTAACCCTATTAAATAACAGCACGCGTAATGATACACTGTACCTGTTTTCACCCTGCCACCATAATACCCAAACAAGTTTCTTTCTTGCTGGTCTCTTTCTGATCATGTTTTAGGTTTCTATTGTGTAGCTAGTAAGACTGACGGCTGCTATTTGTTTATGTAGGACTAAACGCTGCACCTTCAGCAAATTCCCCAAGCTTAGGTGAGTGAGGAATGCTTACCAAATGAAGTCAAACAATTTTAAAGAGCATTTTTAGGAAACAACCACTCTTTTATCTATTATGAGTCAATGAAGTTCCTAACAAATGCTCCCTGAGAACCAAAGTTGTAGATTCAGTAGTTTTCTTAACCATAGCAGGCAAAAATGTTCAACCTTTGTGAGAAAAATTGAAGATGATTTAATTCTCCCCAACAAGGTCTTTTATTGAGCGGACTGAATACAATGCTTTGTGAGCCTTACACTGATACCGTATACTCACTAAATTTACTTAATGTCAAATGTACCCTTTGATTTCAGTCAGTTGTGAGCATTCGCTGCACTCTCATGGTACAAACAGCTGAAGTGCTTGTGTTGATAAATGGTAGGCAGGGTGACAGTGATGGCAGTCTAATTTTCATTCATGTATTTCTTGTAATCAAAATAACTCTTTTAGCATCTAAGGGCCGTTATATATGAGCTTACTTGAAGTGCAGTTCCTTAAAAGTGAAGTGAGTCTCCACAATGCCAGTGGTCTTGACCCGGGTTCGCAGCACATCCTGCTGTGAGGGGATGTAATCTGCCTTAGCTATCCTCTCCAGATCATTCAGGTAACTAAGATATGGACAGCGAGAGGGACAAAGAGAGATTTAACATGATTTCCAACCTGCAATAAAAAGAAGTACACAAACAGGATGACATAATGCATAAACACACTCATCCAAAATAGTCTGTAATTTACTGTAGTAACAATGATTTCTTGCACTTTTGTGAACTTTCTGTTGAGTGACTCATATTCTTCTGCATTCAATAATAGACTGCTAAACTTGACAGCACTTCATTATACTGTTTAAGTGCCTTTTAAGGGATTGTTAGTTAACCTCCCAGAAGTACAGCTACAAAATGTGGTTGAGAGAAATCAGCCATTATTGCATCATTACCATAAATATATCAATTTAGATGCTTTGACCATTCTAGCCGACATTTATTGCACACAAGCATTAAACTTCTACAAACACAAACTGCAGTGATGGTAAAGCACACTGCAGCTAGCTCACTACAACACATGTACACACTGTCCCTTTAGTGTCTCTACAGTCTCTATAATGTTGCAATTGTAGTACCAGTAGCACAGTTCCACTGCTTTAATCGTAAATGGAGTGAGGCTGTTAGGTTAATGTAGGGAGAAACGGCAAAGGATTGCAAATTCACACTTTGCAATTATTTAACAGGTCAGTAACCAACGTATTGTAACATGCTTGGTGCTAATACTCATTTAGCTTTAAACTCACTGGCCAGCGGTCCATTTAAGACATTTCACAGATTGTAAAGAAAATGAATTTAGCATCTCATGTCATCCATTATCTGTGTATATACTGGTTTCTTTAAACATGCACTGCAAGCTGGAGGTTTTGGCTTGCAGATGATGGTGGCAGCCTGAGACTGGGGCCCTTCTTCCTAAAGAGTTTATTCCTGAGATGCTGTGCACCTCCAGGCTACAGTGACTCTGCCAACTGTGCTGCCTCAATTCTGAATTACCTGTTATACCGGCAAATAATCACTTTGTTATTTAGTATACAGTATATATTATGAAGCTTTCAGGTTCATTTATACAGTGTGAAATACTCATGTCTGAGTGTATGTGCTGAATTGATTTTGCAACATATTTCTCCCTCAGTTGTTGCAATTGTTGTAAGGATATCATTATATAGAGGCTCATTCCAGCCATAGGGTTCTAGTAGAGGGTGATATTCTAGGCTGAGACCCATTATTATTTATGTGAACTATAAATGCCTGTGAATTCAAAAAGCTGACGTTAATTCTTAACAGCTGACAATAGCCAGCTGCTGCATAACAGAATATTATGCTGAATTTCAATTTGTCCATCTCAGTTTACTACATGTTGTATAGTACAGATTTAGTGTGTTAGGTTTGATATCTAATGTCGCTTTATGGGGTACATTTTTCATTGTCACACATTGTGCTGAGCTTGGAGAATTCTTGTAGGGAGTCAGATAAGGTCAGAGCATGGGTGTCAAATATAAATTGCACTTACTCTGTACTCAGGATAAATCCTCATGTAAAGTGGCTCACTGAAATGTCAATGTGAAACCACTATGGAATTACTACTGACCCACTGGTACTATGCACTACCACTTTTGGGACAATTTCTATGTCAACATGCTCATACAAATACATGCTTTGTTCTACTTAATCAAATTTGATGTAAGATATTAATGAAATGATCCAAGGTGATCAATAGGGCAAAGAGGTCGGTTTTGATTTGCCTAAAGAAAAATTGTAGGCACCTTTTGTCCCTTGTAAGAGCTGGAGTTAAGGGATGCAAAACACTGAATAGAAGGCTACATGGGTTTGGTGTAAAACAGAGATACAAGTTAAAACACAAAGAATCAACAACGGTTGTATCCTCTCGTTCTATGAAAATGGCTGCTCCTCTCTTAAGTTCTCCATTCACAACTCTCCTTTCCACTGTTCTCAATTTCTCTGTTGTCTGACAGACTGTTGGTCAGTAGGGGAGCGTGGAAGTAGCTTCACCAGCTTGACACAGCCTTCCCCACTTACACAACCATTGCATCATCATACAAGGCCAGCTGGAAGCTTTAGTGGCCCAGCCAACCTACGCTTCACAGACAGTAAAGCATGTATATCCAGCATTTCAGATGTACAGAACTTGACCATTATGCACATCACGTCCACTGAATAATAATAATTAACAGGCAGCGAAACAATAAACAATTAAGCAAATGCTTTTCTATCTCATTATAGCACCACATTTCTAAATGTGAAGTGGTATTATGAACAATTCACAAAGCACCATTTCTGATTTGAAGTCACTAAATGAATCAACATGTTAAAAAAAAGAAAAAGAGTTGCATGGGGGTTTTATTATTGTAGCTATCAACTCTCACAGTTACTTGGAGGCTAAATTTCCTTGAAGTAAACACAACATTTTGAGTCTCATTTTTTTCCATCCCTCAAGAAAAAAATATTCTGTGCTCTGCTTATCAGGTTACCATATTAAAAATCAAACCCAGAGAGGGAGAAATAATCATTAAATGGAAGTTATTGAACTATCTTTCTACTCTCTATAGCCCTCTAGAGAAGTCGGTTTATCACTGCAGCGCATATGAGAGAGGTTACAGGACTACACTATTAGATCCATCACATCACCAAGAGAACAGCATCCCTAATGGCAGTAATATTAAACAGCCCTTAATATGACACCTACATTAAAGCATTCTGCACAGCCATGAACCACATATAAACAAATAGAAAAATACTGTTCTAGTCACACAGGGATTAATATTCTTTATTAATAATCTTGTTAAATTTATATGAAAGTGCAATGTTTAAGTTCAGCTTTAGCAAAACTGAGAAACCTGAGAAAAGGCGCACATTTATGAGAAACCTGAGACTTTTACTTGGCCACATTTACATTTATAGTGGGTTAACACAGATCCTGGTGTTTTCTAAGGGCACTCTGCATGTTGATATTTATACAAGTAGAGGAGGCCATGTACAGGCAATGTTTATATAAAACAGCCTAAAGTTTACAACAGTGAAAAGATTTTTCTAAATCCTTAATGTTATGAGGCCTGCACATGGCTGGAAGGTATGACTTTGTTAAGGTAATAGTAAATATGTGTTCTATTTCCAAGATGACTTACATTATAAAGCACACACAAATTCACACTCACTATGCTGCAGAGTCATTGAGCTGGTATTCTCGCGACCTTGTAAAGCAACTCTGTATGCCACTGTCAGCCCACAATCGCCTGATCACATTGGCCAAGTCATCAGGAAGAATGCCCTGTTCTTCAGCAGCTGCAGAAAGGGAAAAGAGCTGCTGGGCATCATCCTGCAGGGGGCAATAAAGACACATGACGTAGTTGTTCTAATGAGAATGTTAAATATCGGCACATACACACAAAATATACAAAGATATAGTGTGATCTTCAAAATCTTGAGAATGAGCACAGAAAAAGAGAATAACCTGATGAACTTGCGTTCTACAGTTGAGTAAACATTAGGTGACGTGTGCATCTTAGAGTAAAAAATACAAAAATAAAACAATATTCAACAATGAAGGATCTTCATCTTCAAAAGCAATTTGTTCAGTTTATGAGCATTATAAATAACATTTAATTTAGGTTTCTGTCAAAGCGTATGATAGCAGAAATAGAATGTGATGATGAAATCACTGAAACTTATAATAATTCCCAAAAGTCTGTGCTGAGATAATTTCAGCAATAATTCTATATTCCAATTCTCCATGAGTTTATTAATTAAATCAATGTCAGTATAGTCCATACCCCAGTGTCTACAATCTGCTTCCCTGTTGTACAGCCACTATATTTTGCTCCTTTTGTGGTTGGCCAGTTTTTTATATTTAGAAAGGAGAACAACCTGGATTGTCAATGAGCACATATAGATATTGCACATACATCTTACAATGAAATTCTATGTCTGCCTTTAACGGTGGGCAGCCAGGGGGCGGCTCCCAGGGTGCTGATGCTGAGTGTCTCGCTCAGTGACACACCTGATGGGTAGGCTGGGATTTGATCCTGCGACTTCTGCATCCCATCCTGCTGTTCTACCCATTGAGCTGATTGATGTGCATTTCCTGTGTTCATAGTGAGCATCAATCATAACTTACTGTTCTTTTTTCTAAAGAAGACGATATTCCAGTTTACTGTGTCTGCATTCCAATGATTGAAATTGTGTTGTTTCATTTTCGTTTTACATTAGTGATATATTGTTGTAGTGAATACTGACTTACATGCCTACTCAGCACAAATAACAGTTATGCTTTTATAAGTTCAGCTGTTGTATTATAAGTGATTTCACCAGCAGTGAATCTCTGGGAATCCAGTATATTTGTTGGAACTCTTCCTGCTCACCCAACCAAACTAAACAGCAAATAGCCAAGATAATGTGTGTGCAGGCTTTGCTTCGATGTACATTTTTGTGCTTGTGCATATGCATGTGTGCATATGCAATCTGTTTGTGTGCAGAGCTGCTTGTGCAAGTATGGGCAGGCTAGCACACTAATTGCCATGTGTGGGAGTCTGTGAGAGTATCGTCACATACACACTGCCAATTGACTGATCTGTAAGTGAGGAAAAAAATCTATCCATTCTGCTCTAATGACCACAGCAGAGTCCTCACTCCCTGTATCACAGGTTCAGTTACAGAACACATAAGTTGGCTTCACTGTAAAAAATCACACTGACATGCACTCCTCCACAGGAATAAGTTAACTGTTAGAGCTCACTGACAGCTTGTTCTTATAGCTGATAAGTGTTCACTGGGTGGAGAATGGATCTGTGCCTAAAGCTGCTACTTGTTGTGGATGGTGATGTTTGTTTTTCTGCATTTGTGTGTTCAGGGTGTGTCTGCATGTACAATGCTTTGTGTGTCTATTTTGATTTAATGAACACTCTTTTGTAGGTGTGTTAAAAAGGACTGCTCAGGAAAGAATAATAATTTACAGTTGGGTGCTAATGTTGCATCCCATTAATTTGAAACTTCAAAAAGACTAAAACACATTTTTAATGTGCATTGTTAATGTGCATTGTTACACTGTTTGGGGGCAAAGTTTACATCCCTAAGATAAGAGGATCGAAACTTAATCATAAACATAACACACTACCTGAATGTGCATTCAATATTAAGTTAATGAAAAAAAATTGCCTGATTGTTTTTGTCATTTGAAAATAAGGGGATGCAAAGTTTTGCATCCAACTGTAGTGCATAATATGTAGTATAACCACAAACAACCATTCCACGTTCAGCCAGTCTACCTGTAGGCTGCAGCATTTCTGTGTGGAGTTTACGTTAACTCTCTGCGTTGCATGGGTTTCCTCCAGGTACTCCGGTTTCCTCCCACAGTTCAAAGGCGTGCACGTTCGATTAATTGGTGATTCTAAATTGCCTGTAGGTGTGAATGGTTGCCTGTCTGTGTATGTTTCTCTGTGTTGGCCCTGAGATAGGCTGGCGACCTGTCCAGGATGTACACCACCTCAAAACACACCCGTACCCCTCCAGTGACACTTAGGCTCCAGCCCCTCTGCTTATTCTGAACAGGATAAACAATTATGACAGATCTGCTAGGCTAAACTCTGATAGCTGGATGTGTAAATTTTGCTTTTTTTAAATGTAAACTGTAATTTAAAAGGCTAATCTTCCTGATGATATGCTCTTTGACTTATTCAGCTAAACATGCTAACATTTGTATCTTGCAATTCAATCAAAAAAAGAGTTTAATCCATTCCTCACAATTGTACTCATGTAACTTTTACTTCAACACCATCCACCATGCTCTATGTATAGGTATTGCACGTATTAAAATCCAGTGAACACTATTTCAACATACATATCATATAATGTAAATCATGTAAATCAAAGTTCCAAAGCTATAACTTGCTGTTCGGGGGAGGGGAACCAGCAACCAGCCAAAGCAGTCCAGATATTGTAAAGTTTGACTAGACAAAATCAAAATAACATACAAAATGATAAACAAAATTTTTACAGTCTGTAGCGTTCACAACAAAGACTTAATTTGGGTCATTGTTGAACCTACAGGGAGAACTTGGCAAACTAAATGCCTTGTTAAAACTTTCTCCTTCTAGCACCTTTTATGAATATGTATGAATAGAATTCCAAAAACAGCAGTTTGTGGCCTGTCACAATTTCAGTCTGTACTCTGTCTATTACAACTTTGAAAAGAGAGCAAACATAAAGGAGTTTAAAGTTTGAAGGATTGTTGACATTGCAGGTTATAAAGACGGGTGAGAGAAGCATTACACTGTGTTCTAATTCCTACTAAGGTAAATGTTATAATCTCATTTGCCCACTTTGTTTTAAACACAGTGGCACAATTAAGTATTGTTGATTGAACAAGAATTGCAGAGATAAGCTATGGTATGAGAAACAAACTCAGTTTCTCACATTCATCACATCTTGAAATAACCTAATTTTACTCCTAAGCAAGGGAGTAAAATGTTTGTTTCTGATCTAATGGGCAGTGCATCAGAGTTTATCTTTTTATTTTGATACAAATAAAAGTGAAAAAGACAGAGTAAACTTTGTGCTCTCACTTCTGAGCAAGCATAACTCTTACAAACTGCACAAATCTGCTCCAAGATGCTGTTGATAAAACAAGCTTTGTTTTGTTGTGGCCTGAGGGAAATCCTGATCTGTCCACAGTAAGACCAACTGAATGCTACATTCTCAAACAATGATGATGGCTTTTAGGCTGGACAGCTGTTTGTGTTCATTCTTATAAGCAACACATTTCATTCATTATCTCTTTATATTTTCAACAGAATGACATTTACAAGTACACACGCCAGCATCAGTTTATAGTCTACATTGTTTGTTGTCAGCCCATATGTGTGCTACATTTTAAAGCTACAACCCCAATTTCAAAAAAGTTGGAAAGATGTGAAAACACTAATAAAAACAGAGTGCAATGATTTGCAAATCTCATCAACCCACATTTTATTCACAATAGAACATAAACAACATATCAGATGTTGAAACTGAGAAATGTTAACATTTCATGGAAAATATTAGCCCATTTTGAATTTGATGGCAGCAACACATCTTAAAAAAATTGGAGGGGCAACAAAAGGCTGGAAAAGTAAAGCCACAAATCAAAAACAATTGGAGGAGCATTTGACAACTAATTAGGTTAATTGACAACAGGTCAGTAACATGACTGGGTATAAAAGGAGCATTTCAGAGAGGCAGAGCATCTCGAATGTAAAGATGGGCAGAGGTTCACCAATCTGTGACAAACTGTGTCTAAATATTGTGGAACAATTTCAGAAAAATGTTCCTCAATGTAAAATTGCGAAGACTTTGGACATCCCACCACCTACAGTACATATTATCATCAAATGATTCCGAGGTTCTTGAGGAATCTCTGTGTGCAAGGAACAAGGCCAAAGGTCAAAACTGGATGCATATGATCTTTGGGCCCTCAGGCAGCACTGCATTAAAAACAGACATGATTCTCTACTGGACATCACTGCATGGGCTCAGGAACACTTCCAGAAATCACTGTCTGTTAACATGGTTTAATGTGAAATCCACAAATGAAAGTTAAAGCCATATCATGCAAAGAAGAAGCCACTTGTGAACATGATCCAGAAATGCTGCTGGATTCTCTGGGCCAGAGCTTATTTAAAATGGTCTGAGGCAAATAGAAAAATGTTCTGTGGGCAGATGAATCTAAATTAGAAATTCTTTTTGGAAAACATGGACGCCATGTCCTGCAGGCTAAAGAGGAGAGTGACCACCCAGCTTGTCATCAGCACACAGTTAAAAAGCCTGCATCTCTGATGGTATGGGGGTGCTTTAGTGCCTATGGTGTGGGCAGCTTACACATCTGTAAAAGTCACCATCAATGCTGAAAGTACATAGAGGTTTTAGAGCAACATATGCTCCCATCCAGATGTATCTTCCAGGGAAGGCCTTGGATATTTCAGTAAGACAATGCTCAACCACATACTGCATCCATCACAACAGCACTGACCTTTCACTAATAGAAAACACTTGGCTCATTATAAAACAAAAAATACACCAACAAAAGCCCAGGTCTGTTGAGCAGCTAGAATCCCATATCAGACAAGAATGGGACAACGTTTCTCTCCTAAACTCCAGCAGCTGGTCCCCTCAATTCCCAGATGTTCATAGACAGTTGTTAAAAGAAGAGGGTTATGCTACACAATGGTAAACATCGCCTTTTTACAACTTTTCTGAGATGTGTTGCTGCCATCAAATTCAAAAAGAGCTAATATTTTCCATGAAATTGTAAAATGTCTCAGTTTCAACATCTGATATGTTGTTTATGTTCTATTGTGATTAAAATATGGGTTGATGAGTTTTGCTAATCATTGCATTCTGTTTTTACTTATGTTTTACACAACTTCCCAACTTTTTTCAAATTGGGGCTATAAAACTAATACACTGTTTTTTTTTGTGTGTGTGTGTGTGTATTTGTGTGTGTGTGTACATCTTACCACTCTGGCAGGGTTGCTGTAGTCTATCTTGAGACTAGCCATGGCTTTAACAATGGCCATAATAGACTGGATGGTATTACTATAAACCACTGCTCGATACTGCTTACACTCATCTTCTGAGTAACCATCTTCATGGATGATCCTGACAATATCAAGAATACCCAACATTTATTAAAGTTCGTATTTAAAGACCCTTTTGCCTCTTAGACACAAAATGCACTACTATGATTTGCATCTAGTCACTGATTATATCTGACACCATTTGGGGTGCTGAGCACATAACTATAAAATGTTTTAAAATCCACAGTTAAGTAAAAAAGTATATAGATTGTAGCAGATTTGACATGTAAATTATTAGTATAAGAAGTGGGAAGCTACTATGGCCATGTTCAAATTAGGTTTTACAACAGTCAGTATTATCAGTGAGCATGCTTTAGATACATTCCTAAAAACAAAACACAACAACACATGAAATAAAATAAAAATATCATATATTCTTATAAATTAAGTAATATATAAAATGCATTCAAAAAATTTGATTTTTTTTGGTAGGATCACATTTAAAAGTCGGGTCAAGAGCTGTCTGTTTGCAATATCTATGCAGTCTATTTCAAGTACATACAGTGCTATGAACTCTGCAGCATCTAGTTGATACAGGATGCTGAATGAACTACTGTATGTGCTTCTTGCAATATTATTACTCTGAACCCTAGAAAGAGTGAACTAAGTCCCTGTGCAGGCACCAATGTGCATCCCATAGTGAATTCATAAAGCTGCAGAGGGAAGTGCAGAGAGCACACTCACACAACCTGACATTAATTCTAAGTAAAGCTGCCTCTATTCTTTTAAAATGTGTAGATTCAAATGAAAATAACAGTGGATTTATACAGTTGCCTAATGTTTAAGCTGATATTTATGTTTCCCTTCTTTGTGTGTTAACATTCATTTACATACTTGTATGTGTAATGTTACATAATGGTTCAGTGTTGTGAGTGGTTCTGTCTTGTGGGTTGATTTATCTGTAAGCCTGAACGTGTTAATAACCTGGCTTCAAAAAGCAACAGACTGTGCCTTCTCCAAGCTCATAAAAAATGGATTCTGTGCCTCGGTAGCCCAGAGGAATGTGAATAATTAAGCAATTTAGGGTCCTGTGTGTGTTCTGATTGGGGTACAGACGTTAAAACATCCTCTGTATTCTTGTGCTATGAGCAGTAAAAGACTATATAAGAAACAGGACAGGCTATAATTTCCCTGACACCACATAGAAGACATTTAGCAGATATCACTGTAATCTATTGAGCAATAACTTCTGACTAATATAGCCTGACTGAGCCAAAAAGAGGAGATAAGATGGGTGACCACAATAACAGGGACAAGAGAATCATCACGTGTAGGTATGGTAGCTTATGTTCTTGCTTTTGATCTGCCAGATTTCCTAAATACATCAGTGTTTTAAAAATAGGCACCATCATTTACAATAACATCGTCTTCCAGCTCTATAGTAAGAAAATAAAGAATAACACGAACACAACTTGATGGATTATTTCTTCTTCTTCTCCATCTGCTGTTGTTGGTGAGACAACTGTTAAAACTATTTCGTCAGAAGATCATACTTTGATTTATCATTAGTTTTTTGTAACACGTCAGTCATTTGAGCATTTGGGTAGTTCATGGAATTTAATGCCTAAGCCAACTCACTTACCGAGATTCAGAGAGGTCAATAATCCATATTTAGGTAAAACCAAAAAATAAAGCAAGATGAAGGTTTTGCAACTTACTTCATCTGCTTTACAATGGTACTCTTCCCAGACTCTCCAGCACCTGTTGGAAGATTGAAAGATTGGAGTTAAAGGAGGTATATTTTGTGAGTGCACACTATAACTTCTGCTTTGAAATCATTAGTGACCCGGTCATGAATTGCAACATCACATTTTATCGTTATGTTTTTCTAATTTGTTTAAGCTTCAATTATTTTTGAGGATATGATGTACAGATATGTATGAAGAATTCTACAATTAATTTGGTTGCACAGAGAACAGAGCCTACAGGAAAAAACAAAACAAAACACGGTTTGACTGCTATTAAGTTTTTACAGTACCGAAAGTTTTCCCACGTCATGTATTTAACCAAAAAAGGATAATTTGTTGTACACTTTGATTTATTAACTGTAAAATTGTGTGTATTTCTAATAAATGTGCTGTATATTGCTTTTTTACTCTCAGACTACTGATTTCCGCTTTGAAAACACTGCAGATAGAAAATCAATCACACTGTGGTCTAACATGGATTTAAGAAACTTGGCTATATTCTTTTATGAGCAAGCCATTTTTTTTAACTATCATGTAAAGGAGAAACTTGGTTATTGTGTGTAGTAGGACGTCTAACCAGACTGTCTTGGGGGACAACATGACAACGTTTTTTTTTTTTTTAAATTAAGTTCACCCAAACTCAGACTTAAAGTAAAACTAACACAAAGTGCCCTATAAAATTCTGAATAAGTAACTTTCCACCAATTTTTTTCTTCAATTCAAGAGAGGAGCTCCACAGGCCAAACTGTTGTCTCATCATTAACTGTCAGTATGCTCTGAAACACACAAATACACAGAAAATATCAAAAAGCAGCATATTTTGTCACTATACAGTTAAAATCTGTAACCCATGTTCCCAAGAGTGAGTCTGAGAAAGAAAATCAGACCACTTATCTGCTGCATGTATATCCAATTGTATTGTAGCCAAGTTAAGTGGATGTGAATGCTGTCACTGTGTATTATTCATGATCTATAGTTTTGTTAAAGTTAGATGTGAGCTGAGACCAAATGTATTAGATTGGGTAATAACTAAACAGTCATCAGTCAACATTTGTCAAACAGAAACTGTTAACTTGTCACCTTTAGAAAATTCCTTGCTCCAAACTATTGTAATGTGGCAAAAGAAATGATGAAAATAGGACAAAATGTAAAAAATAAAATGTTTACCATTATGGATTAGCATCTCTGTGGTTTCAAAGTTTTCTGTGGACTGAAATTAACACACTGTGCCTGCTTCAACAATGGCAAGGAAGAAGACAACATAAAGGTAGAAAAGATGACTATATAGTAGTGATGGGCGGATCGATACCAAAATATCGATATTTCGATCTTGACGGCCAATTTTTAAATATCGATTCTCAAGTTAAAATATCGATATTTTCTGTTTATTTATTCATATTTTCTCTGCAGTCATTTCCGAATGTTTTCTGCTCCTTCTACATCAATTTGTATATTATTTGTGATGCACCGCATAGGAACTACTTTTCCTTCTGCCGATCCGCCCCATGATCCACAATCTTCAACTAAACTTCTTCGACACGTGCTCGGCCGGCTGGTGGCTCCGCCTCCAAACACAGGCAGCATTTTGGAGTGAAATGTATCATTTTTATTCACGGACTATTTTGCTACGAACGTTCTGTTTCAAGAGAATTGTAGAAATAGGCAAAGTGTGTCTGATCCATAATTGGTTTTAAACAAAGGGAAGGAAATACAGATGGGTATCTAAGACATACATGTAGATGAGGGCGAGTCATGGATATCAAGTGACATAAACTGTTCACCTGATAAAGAAAGTGTCATGCTGTTGTCATGGAGATAAGTCAGAACGTTAATACGTTTTATTTAAAATAATGAAAATGTTAAAAATGCCAATAGGTTGAACAATGATTTTGCTGTCGTTTTAATGTTTTTAATTATTCCCTGTAAGGGCTCACGTGATTGTGTTTCATCGTGATCAGATGACAGAATTAACATAACACTCTGGATATCGGATCGGATCGATATCGCGATACTAGCCAAGGTATTACTTGGTATCGGATCGAATCTGAAATCACTGGTATCGCCCATCACTACTATATAGGAGGCAGGATCAATTTTGAATTATTATATATATATATTTCAAACCTACATGTGAATGGTAATTTATTGTTCTCAAACCATGGCCTTTGCCATGTAGTTTACCCTAATCCCTAACACTGTAGTTTAATGTGTAAGGAAGTTGTAGCTTCACATTTAGTATTTTAACCATGACAATGACGGTCGGGAGTATGTGAATGCATTATAACACCATGCTGCGCCTGATGGCTGGCAGAGCAGGGAACTACTAAGCTACATGTATGGGTCAATGAAAACCCAACCCAGAGACCATACAGTAGCAAAGTAAATAATTCACATGGCAGCACAAACTCTCTCTGTTTCTTAACAAATAAAACTTGGTTTGAATGATCAATGCAGAGATCTGCTTCAACTCCACTGTTGATAAGATGAACAAGCCGGAGTCTTTGGCTCATCCCTGCTGTTGGGACCATGCCACCAGACCCACCCCTGCCAGCAAGCATTAGACCAGCAGTGGGCTGATGGAGCAAGTGGGACCAGCATTGCTTCTCCTTCATGCTGTCAGCACTTATCGCATTTACACACATCCAGCCCTTCTTTGAGAGAGAGAGGTGAAGGAACATAGGGCAAAAGCCTCCGTGTAAAAAGCAATGCGTAGGGCTGGGCTGACTGTCATACAAGTCGTCACTGTCTTGATACTAGACATGCAGACAGAGGTCTAAATGGTTGTTCACATTGTTTTTTATTGTAGCTTTTCAGGTTCATTTTTAACTGTTCAGTTTAATCCCTTTGTGTTCTTAATTTATGCCTAAATCAATCCTGAAGCAAAAACTTTCTAATCTTACTTATGGCTTATCAAGGTGAAATTATGTAACTAGGCTTTCGCTTCTATTTCATGGTTTGTTAAACCTCTTCTTTTTGATTACCATCTCCTTCTATTAGGAAGGGTGACTTCAGTGACATAAAAAAAATCTAAATACACTATATAAGCGGGTGGCTGTAGCTCTGTTGGTAAAGGCAGTTGTCCCTGCTCCCAGCTACATGTTGAAGTGTCCTTGGGCATGACACTCCGGGCAAGACCTTGAACCCCCAAGTTGCTCCCGGCGGGTCAGGTTAGCACTAGCCATCGCCATTGGTGTGTGTGTGAATTACAACATTGTAAAGCACTTTGGATAAAAGCACCATAAGTCACCATTTACCATATAAATCAGATTTCTAGGGCTCTGTATAAAAATGTCCGGTTAAAGAAAAAATGTGGTTGAAAGAAAGTGGAATATCAGTGTCTCTGTGGACAAACACATGCATAGAGGTCACCTTTCTGACTCCAGAATAAAACTCATCCATTAATATTTCAAGCCCAATGGGAAGTGAGCACTTGTGAACAGCAGTGAAAAAGAAGCACCTTCATGGAGGAGAAATGGGCAGTGTGCTTGTACTGCTTTGGGGAAGTCATGACTCATCACTTCTCTCATTATGAACCTGGAGCCAGCATCTTAGCATAAAGACAGAATGTCTCAAATACTAACCTAAGCTATGACTGCTTATATATAAAGACCAGATATTAGTAATAAACTTCAATTAATTATTAGCAATAAAGCAAATAATTGTATTTCCTAAAATATCTATCATTTTAATACTTAAATTAAAAATAATATTCACATTAAAAGACTAATTTTAAATAACTTATACTTACAATTTGTTGATTAATTTTTTTAGAAATATGTACTAAAACTTATTGGTATTATTGTAGAAAGGTGCCTCCCGTATAGTCAGACTCACACAACACACTGATAGCAGCAATGTCATTGAGTGAGGCTTGCCCTTCTAACTACCCAATTTCCACAGTTTTTGCTTAACTATAAAGTTTTACAGCAATGTCATTTATTTAATGATAATGAATAATAGCTGAATGCCAGTGCAGATCGTGACTGGGCATAGCAGAGTAGGGAGAGGAGAGCTGGGCAAAGCAAAGTGGACTCATTCTGAGTCTCATGGTGGCACTAGCTTGAATTATATTTTGAAGCTTTAATTAAATGGTTTGTGTGGTGTGGGAAACCCTGTGCAGTGTTATGAGCATTAAACATTTGTAAAGAAAATGTATCAACAAACTGATGAAATACATCTGTTATTAAATATTAGCTGTAAGATATATGAGCTGTGTCTTGGCAATGTGAGCCATAAATCCAGAGAGATTCTTTATGACACTATATTGCCCATAACATCAGTGACAAGAAAATAGCACACCTAACTGTTATCTTCCAAACAGATGGGCATTAGTCTTACCAAAGATAATAAACAGTGACCTTTATCTAAATGTTCATAATAACAGAAAAAATATTAATTTATCTTGAGGGGACACCACTAAACTTTTGTCTCATCATTAACTCAGGTATAAACATTGGTGACAGTAAAAACAACACTTAATCATCATAGGACAAAGAGATGCTACACAGGATTAATCAATTGCCACTGAGCAGGATATTAACCCAGTGTTATGTGCTGATAAAAAGACTACTGTAGATGTGTGATAGATTTCAACAACTGGTGCTCAAATTCTCATTAGCCTACTAGTGCTAGTGTATCAGCAAATATCTATCCAGTAGAAAGCATCAAACAGTACTGCTAAAAACATTTTGTTTTATTACAGAATAATTTGCACTGTATTCTAACTGAACACATGTATCCTTTGTACATAAAGCCCTATGCTTTCTAGTAGTAGCATCGGAGCAGTAATTTGGGCTTATCAGTATTACAAAGACCCCTCTGTGTGCTGTGCTGGCAGAGTGAACAAGCTCTTTCTTTTTAGTTTTGTTATATCAGAATCACCTACAGGCAATAGGAAGATAATGACACCCCCTTTTTCTGGGTTCATACGCCAATTATTCATAGCTGTTCCCTAGTTGGTTGTCAGTGAGGATAAAAACAAAAATGGTTTGTAGAAACCTACAGAAAACCGCATCTTTCAACATATCCAGTACTCTCACTTTGATGACAGTTTGGCTGCAGTCTCATTCACCCTCTGCTGATAAAATGAACCCTGATCTCAGCAAACACATACAGTAGGCATCACATATAATCTCACAGCAGACACTGTAAAGTCAATCACCTGTCAACTACCTGCACCCTTATCGACGCCTAAGCAATACTCAAGAGCAGTGAATCAATCGGTGGCACCAAAACATTGATGTAATATTATAGAAAATTCTTAAATATTAATCAATCAATTGCTTAAGTTTAATGTACAAATGACAAAACTTTGCTGTCTAGCTTTTTAAATATGATAATTTGCTGCTAAAGGGAATATTTTGGATGTCTGGGCTGCCTGGTTAACCAAAACAAGCAATCTGAGCAAGTCACCTAGGGAATTTGTGATGTACAGTATTTTTACGATACCGAATGATTAATTGTTTTAAAATTAATTTAGTCATTTGCCAGAATAAAAAAAATAATGTTTAACTTCGGTGCAGCTAACCATACTGAAAGTGGCATGTGCAAAAGGAAACAGCGATGTTGATGAGCAAAAGACCACACTGTGTGAGACATTGTTGACCATGCAAGGTAACCTTGCATTGCCACATGCATTACCAGACATCATTATACAGCATGTCTGCTAATTCAACCTCGAAACTCTACTTGGGTCAGTTGAGTCAGGCATCAGTTGCCTTGCATCTGTGGCCAAAGTGTGTGAAAGCGTCACTAGAGATTAAGTTTGATCAACACACTGAGTTAATTTAATGTAATTTATTGTCAAAGTTCACTGTCTATGTTCTAGAGAAGACGGACAATGGATGTGATAGTGGGATTATGCTAGTCATGCTAGATGTGATTGCATCTTGTTGTTGGTATTTCTGGTTTTTCATACATCAACTACAGTTGTGTGTGGGGGGAAAAGGGGGGGGAGTGAGGAGTAGAGAGAAGGTAAGAATAGGCATGTGTGTGTGTGTGTGCGTGTGCACATGTGTGTCGGCGTATGTAACATATTTATCGGCAGGTCGCATGCGGTATGCATCGATTAATCGATTATTCATGAACATCCCTAGGGGGAAGAATTAGCATTTCAAATAAACCCTGTGTAGAAGTGGCTGGTGGGACTCCATGTCTATCAGAGGAGCCAAGTGGCTCTTTACATCCTCCCCAGGGCAGTATATAGGCAAGAGGAGAGAGGAAAGTTGCTCGCAAAAAGTGTGTGCAAAAATTAAAAAGATATAGAAAAATGGATGGCATAAAATATTGAAGAGATCCATATGTTTTTTTTTGAGCTTCGGGCCAAGACAAGTTTGTTACAAACGTTCTGAGAATAGCTTAACTCACTTTAACTCTATAAAATGTGAATTTATTGAGCAGAGACAAACCAGTGTATACTATAATTTGAAGTACCCTAAAAAGATCGTTAAAGTAGTTAATGACAACTGAGAGTAGAATGAGCTGTGAAGGAGACAACACTGCTATTAAATCAGTTATATACAGAACAGATAGGAAGTACTAGGAGAAGAGGGGGACAGCATGGGCCAGATTGACAAATGAGCAAGGAGGAGAAGGATGATGCAGACAAACTGGGAGTGTGTGAGAAGAGAAAAAGAAGTGAGAATGAGAATTAACACAAGTGCCGATAAATAAATATTCATCATAGATTTTCTGACACTTTTTTCTGACACTTTTCTAGAGTTCACCTGCAGGTTGTACGTAGGCCAAAAACAATACCTTTGGTCATTGTCTAAATGGATCTTATTGTCTACAATCACCCTACAGATTCTATGGATTCTATATATTAAATCTTTGTCAGGGGCTATCGTTCGACTCCCTGGTCCACGTAGCTACACTTTGAAGTATCCTTGGGCAAGGCAATGAAATACAAGTTGCCCCTATTTATTTGTAAGTTGCTTTGGATGCGTCCAAATGATTAAGTAAGCCTTTGATCAGCAGTTGTTGTTGTCCAAAAACAATTTAAACACATTGCTCCAGTAGATGACATATTTCCTCATTCCATAGCCAGTGACTTTTGTATTTTTAACAAATGTATTACAGCTGGTGAAATGCACATGCGTGTCATTTAAGGTGGAATTACAAAGAGTCCAAAGACTCTGGAAAATATTTCAAAAAGGTCTTGGTTTTCAGAATGAAGAATGGTGTGATGTGTCTAGCTAATTTGTTTTTAATAGCTTTTGGGAAAAAATGACAAATGGTCTATGGCATCAATAAAGTGGTAAATCCAGGCTGCAGGTTGACAACTAACCAAATGTGATCAGAGAAGTTTCAAAGCTGCCTCTGGCATCTGGTGCACGGTGATTGCAAACCATAGGATTAATTTAGAAAATGAACAGACGTATCCTTTAATATTTAGATTATATTACATGTGGGAATGAGTAACAGGCTAATGCAAGTTGCAGAGCTTGTTTTCTTCCAAGTGCAGTTAATATAAAAAGTATTTGCATACTTGTATGTACTGGGTCATCTCTCTGATTTGGGGACTGTGGTCCAACAATCCACTTCTGTTGATTGATGACCATTCGACACTATAATCCCAGCTGGAAATTAGACTTTTTAGACTGTTCCTAGAGGCCACGTGATTGACTGCCGATCTGTCCATGGTGACCCCTCCATGACCCACATAGCATAAGCGTTGACACATGATGGATGGATGGATGGAGATTGTTCCTAGATCCTCAGGTCAAGATCTATCTTGTCTTGAAATTAACAACTTCCTATAATATACTTCCGGCTAAGGTTGGTGATCTAGTATTTTGGTCTGCAGGCAAGTAGTCCTGCAAATGTCAGCCTCATGGTGGTGCAAAATGTCAGGGGATCAAGTAATTAGTGATCATTCTCTAGGATGTAATCATTAATTTCTGAACAAACTGTTATGCCGCTTTATCCAGCAGATAAAATAAAGAAATTTTGCTGGATCAATGTTTTACACAATGATGCAGTCAAAGTATTTAAAGCCATGTTGCAGACTTCTGGGGCTACTGAATGACACAAGGAGACATGATATTATATCATGAGCAAACAAATTTTAATAATGTTACTACTACTAGTTTTTTAATAGTATTGGCAAAAACAGTTGTGCAGTAGGTTGAAATTATGTGAAAACATTTGCAACATCCGCAGCTCCTTGTTTATCACATTTGCATATGAACAAATTTAAATAACAGCATAATGTGAAATGTTTTACCTGTTACCCAAACCATAGTGAACTTTGAGTTTTACAAAGGCATTTACATGTTTTATAAACTGTTTTGGATTTTTACACCGTCATTCTCTCCACCATTTCTAGATGGATGACAACCTTTGCTTTCCATTTTGGGGGGCATGAAATGAGACATTTAGCCTGAAGTAGAATGAGTGAAAAAGCCCCATTGAAACCTAAATTATTTAGGTAACAATATTAAGATGTGACACACAGATGATCAGACTCAGCCTTTTTTGCGTACTTGTGCATAAAAGTGGATACAGGTTATCAGTATTTATGAGAGAGTAATATATATCTGTAGTAGCATTTTTTTACAACACACTCTGTACATTACCCTCTGGCAGCAGGCTGTTATTAAGAACTTTGTCTTTTTCACCCAGTCTAAAGTTAGGCCCTTTTCCATCTTCCCTTTATTGACCTGCAGATAGCAACAGCCTTTTAATTACTTCAAGTAGCCACTGATCAACTTTAGGCTGCTGGGGGAACAAAGACCTAGATTAGTTTATTGTATCGCTACATGCAGGTTCTAGTAGGTGCTTGTCTGCAAATCATCATCAATAGCTACCACATGCACAACCACACACACACACACCCCCACCAGCAGCATCTGCACCACTTCAACCCATTTTGCAGAGTTGCGAGCAACGGAGGAATTTTACATGGCTGGACACAGTACAGTACGTTATCGCCTGGAGTGAAAAAGTAGGTCATCAGCCTTCCAGGGAGCATTGGAGCTTCACTGCTTCACTCTTCAGAGCAGGATGCACGCTCCACTCTAATTGTACAGTCAACACTTCTTATTCATGCTCACAAATAGCATCAACATGTTTACTTGACCTTGATGCTTAATATAAATCCTGCAATTTTCTACATTCAAAATTGCTCTTGAGCATCATCAAACCTTGGCAGTGTTCTTAAAATAAGTAAAAATCAATGCAGCACATCAAGCAGAACATTATGTGTCAGACAGCGAAAACACATACAAAGTGACAGTAGCTTAGCAGACTCAAGGCAAACACCTTTTATATCTGGTGCCTAAATTCACCTCTGCAGCTACAGCTTGTCCCAATGAAAGCAAGACAAATGAAAAAAAAGCAGGTCTAGATTTCAAAGACTTATGTCAAACAGGATCAGAAAAAGAGGATCAGGGAGAAAAAACAGAGACAAGTGGAAGTTCATTCTACAAATCGCCAACAGCACAGTGAGAATACCAAACAAACAAGAGCTGCTGTGACATGATATGCATATAACATACAGTATTCAACACAATAGCACCAGATTCATAACAGTATATCAGAGACACGTGTCATTACTATCTTTTGATAACGCAATCCTTTACTACCACTGATCTTCCTGATTTTTTTCCGGATTTGTTTTGGATTTCTTTGTACAGTATCTTTTCAATAAATGCATCTCAGTCGCCATTCTCTCAACAAGCAAAACCTGTGCTGTGCCGCAAGGCACTATTGTTGTTCTTATCCATTTCTTTTCTCAATGCTCCCCCTTGGTCGTGTAATACCGGACCAAAATGTTCATTTCTGTGCCAGTGATGCCCCACTGTGTCTCCTCTTAAAAGCCAATGATAAATACGTTTTGACATTTTATGAAAGTGATTGCATGATGTGAAGTGCTGGATATCTGTAAACCTATTACATCCTAGGGACAAAATTGTCATTTTAAGCAAACATTAGATAATTTGTGGGTTTTTTTTTTTGTTTTTTTTTAGAAGTGATCTGATTTTCCAGGATGACAAGATGAATATCATGCTAATCAGCCAGCACTGTAATGTTCACTTTTCTACATTCAAATATTCAGCTTGTTCAAGAACAGGTCAAATCCAATCTGACATTCCACATATAAAAAACTATAGAAAACAATTATTCCCACAATCTTATTTTTATATTGATCTGATAATTTAAAATGGAAAACTGAATTAAATGTTTTATTTCTCCTTTGTAAATAGTACATTGAACTGATTGTTCCCAGTTCCAACATATTATATAATTCAAACTACACAAATACATTTTACTTATTTATTGGACAAAGCGTCAATGTACTTCTTTCTTTTACAATTTTGTGATTCTTTTTACCCTTTCCCAACATACTTTATTACTTTTCTTCCACAGATTAAAGCAACCACGGGAAGATAAACTCCTGAAGGAACTGTATTACCTAAGGGGTTCTGCACACATTTTTAAGAACATGACAAAATTTTAAAAGCTTTCTTTTAAAACCAAACTCAAATTCAACGTAACTTATTTAAGATTTATTATAATAAATATGTTTATCTTTACTTGAAATCTTACTGTACTTGAAATCTTACGACTTCATAAACATACTGCACTCCACCAAAAGAGAAAGGGAAACTACATTATTTTCAATTCAGGATCACGTTCATGCAGCTTAACTATTTATTGGAATTAACACTTTGAAAGATAATCTCACAATCTGACGTACGTGTTGTGAGAATAAAAGCTGTATAGAATACAACTTGAATACAATATTTAATTATTTATCAATAAGTTTTTTAGAATACTAAAGTTCAACTGATTTAAAATTGGTTTTCAAAGCTTTGAGACAATAAAAATAAAAGTGTGATTGCTCTTCATAGGTAATTTTTAGGTACACCATTGTTACTTATACAGGTACAGGTACAGTCATCCCCAATAACAACATCTGACACCTGAAAGTGCTTCAAAGAAA
The DNA here is from genome assembly GCF_033026475.1 of Channa argus. Taxonomy (NCBI): domain Eukaryota; kingdom Metazoa; phylum Chordata; class Actinopteri; order Anabantiformes; family Channidae; genus Channa; species Channa argus. The sequence goes on along the minus strand of NC_090201.1, from coordinate 16,482,297 downwards.
TGTTAAAAAAAGGACCTGTTGAATACTAAGAAATGAGTAGGCAAGTGACAAGAAAGATGTTACTTGGTTTTGTAGCAAGAAGATGGAGCATAACAATATAAAACCAATTCAAGTGTGTACACATCAGAGTAGTTGTCAGGTTGTTTTACACAAAAATTCAAAATATTTATTTTTGGTGGATCATATAAATGATCTGTAATTCAAGTGTTACTGTATTTCCTACTCTGTTTTCCCCCCATGTGACTGTGGCTTAAGAGGTAGAGCAGATGTCCACCAATCCCAGTGTCCTTGAGCAAGATACTGAACCCTAACCTAGTGGCTCCCAGTGAGTGCAGATCAGATAGATAGTAAACCCCATCAGTGTGTGAGTGTGTGTGATTGTGAGTGTGAATGATAATCACTGTAAAGCACTTTGGGTACCAATAAGGTAGAAAAGCGCTATATAAGTGCAGATCATTTACCATATATGGTTCACACTTTGATGACCAATTATTGATTTTTTCTTAAACTGTAAAAATCCATTCAAATCGTTCTTCACAAAACATTCTTCTTCTTAAAGAGTTTCAGTATATTATGTCTGATCAAACACTAAAGAGTCGGACAATGGTTTGGAGTTTATGATGCAGTCTTTCTGTGATAACACCAGCATATATCTTGGGCGTGTCATCACCAATTCTCCACATGTACTGGTCTTGTTTAAGGACAGAGGGATGCTTGCCTTCACTGATTTGTTTAGTGAACCGATACCTTTCTCGCTATTTATAAGATTTTTAATTTTAAAAAATTTTTGTCATGTATTATTAACTGTTAAAACACAGTGAACATTGATTAGAAATGTAGTAGAAAGTATAGATATTTGCTCTTAGATACTGGGGAGTAAAATTAAAAGCAGCCAAAATTAAATCTACGTAAGTGAAGTACAGATAAATTGAAAATGTACTTAAGTACAGTAAGTATTTTCCACCAATGGTATTTACGAGATAAAAGATCAAGGGCGATTACAAGGAGATTAAATATCTTTCAGAAAGTCTGGTCATTAACAGGGTGTAAATACATTTTGGAAACATAACATACGAGTTTATGGTAACGGATATAAGCTACAGCACTTTATTTATTCTCTTTTTTGTTCTCTTCTACTAAATAATTAATTGCTGGAAATGCTTCACATATCAAACCATCACAGCTGGTGATAGCAATTACTCAGCTTACTCTCCCACCACCCTATGTTTGTGCATACTGGGATGTCGGTCACACACAAACATGTCAGTGAACAGATGAGACATCAGGAGTGTTGGGCAGTTGTTAAGGTGTTTATGGGACCTCACAAAATCATCAAGGATTCTGCTAGCACACCAGACTGTCAGTGTGAGTAAGGCGTGTTTACTCAATCCGGTGGCACGTGGTGCAGAGTAGAGATGGACTTTAGTTTTTTATGACCTCAGACAACCTGTCTTAGGAAATCGTTATAGCAAAAATCTGAAGAAGCAAAGAAGTCAAGAGAAGTTGTTATAGTAGCCAGATCAAATATCTTCAAGTGAATATGTTACCAGTAGGTCACTTATAATATATAACACAGGGGGTATGAGAGAGAGAAGTCAGACATTTTTATCTTGCACAACTTCATCTTTGTGATTATGATCAGTGTTATTTCTTAAACTAACCATAGCTTACTCTGTGTTTTTATATAAGGTGGGAGGAAATATGACTATAGACACACACACACACATGTTAACTAAAAACTGCATCACATTCATGATATTCCCCTATGACCATAAGGTGCTTGCTGCAGCTGTTTCATTACTGGTGACCTGATAACTCACCTTCTGGGATACAAATGGGATTTTGCACCTTCAAAACATGTCTAAATGTTGGTACATGAAGGCTAGACCTGGCAGGACTGGTACAGAAATGTGGGGTGGCCTTGTATGTGCATGCACTGGATTAGTTACTATGGATACACCACCACATTTCCTCACCAAAACTAAATTACGAACATCAACCCATTTACACGTTTGCGGGGGCTGACAATAGAAAAACTGTGACACTCTTAAAGCAAAGCCTCTTTCAGTAACAGTCTTATCTGTGCTGTATTTGTAACCTCAGCGTTTGTGTTTGGATGGGCCTTAAGTAAACAGTAGGAGATAAAGTGAGGCTACAAAGAACATATCATATTATTACTTATTGTACTTTGTCAGTTCTATCTGAAACAATGATTTATATTATAGGGAGGCCCACAGTGGAACTTTCTCATCAGAGTCTATGTGATGCTGTTAAATAGATGAAAACCTGTCACATACAGAAATAAACCCACTGATCTTTTTAAGCTGTAATTTGTAAGTCCACTTTCAAAGCTGACAGACATCATTTCTAGAGAGATGGACCCCCCTTACCACTGGATGACAAACAAATTGCCAAAGTGTCAGTCTTTTACAGTATCCCTATCATAAACTAATGTGACAAAGTCAGAATCACTCAAACATAACAAAATTCCAGTTGAACAGATGAGATGTGTGTGTAAACTATGCATAAAATCAATGGCCAAACACAACAAGGTAAAATAATTCAAAAATAATAAACTTTTAATCACTTGTGAAAAAACTAATCTAGTGAAACCTTCATTTTAAGCTCTTTCAAAAGAGGTTATTTTTTACTCTGTTAACATTTTTTCTTGTTTTACATAAAAAAAGATCACCAGAAGTATTTTAAAGAAGTGAATAAAAAAAAACATAAAAAAAAACAAAGTTTATCCGTAAGGATTTGTCTATGAGAAAGGACCCCAGAGTAAACACAGAGAGAGGGAATGTGATAGAGTAAGAGAACTTTAATTAACAAAATAATAACAAAACTCAATCCAGAAGGAGATCAGAGACAGGTGTGTCAAAAGACGGTAAGTGACTAATAATCTAGAAACTGGCACTAAGGAATAAGTCAGCAAGGGTCAAACTCAATCAGAAAACAAACAAAAAACATATCTATAGAAAATAAACATGAAACTTCTGCAGTATGACTAAAGTTTCAAAACATAAATACCAAAACCAGACTTCAGAAAATAAAGTCAAATTGGAGTCAGAGGTCGCACATAAACACTAACACATAAACTAGGAAATAGCCTGAACAAGGCTGCAAACCAGAGAAAGGGGTTGTGAGAAATTAACAGCTTTATTAAAAAACACAGGATATCAAGAGACGTAACTAAAACTCCCAGGAGGGAGGAAAAAAGTTGACTTGGTCTTAGAAGGTAATAATACAAAATGCATACAAAAGCATGAATCTGTGGAAAACTAAACACAAAACGGTACCAGAAATAACTTAATAAACTTGAACCCAGTCTAGGATAACTAAAGAATTATCTAAAAGAGCTAGAGGAACACAACTACCAAACCTCAGGTCAAAAGGTAAACAGGCAACAGAGTCCACATACAAGAGTCAGCAGTCCAGATAATACGAGACAGTGTGGCGGTTCCATCTAGTAGAAAAGAAGAGGATCTGCCAGGGAACTGGATAAATTACCTGAGAACAGGAAGTGAGGAAAAGGGCTACAAAATAAAAGTCCAGAACAGGAAGTGGAGCTAAAGGGCTGGATCATGACAGTATCATTCAGTATGAATGATACAGAGTGAGACAGAGGTAAGGCTCCTTTATCTTTCCATCTTTGTGAGGTAGAACTATTTTAACTTCATTCACCAATAAACTAAATTTATAATGAGTTTTTTCTAATGCAAATACAAATTGTTTTAAAAGGTTCAACGTCGAGGTTTATATGATAAAAGGAAACAGGCCTTTCCATGGCCACCATACATTCATTCATGTTTACAATTAGTTTGTTTTGTCTTTAACCAGAAAAGGCATGAGTAAAGTCCCTTTACATTGATGCAGGAGCTGCCTGTATTTCTGCAGATGACACCAATTTTACAGTACAATACTACACCTGGTAATCCAATTCCTGTTTGGACATAGGCACGAGGAACAAGGCACACCTTCCATTCTAGTGATGCCATCCTGGAAATTAACATAGAGGCTATCTCAGATCTGAAACTTTGTCTCATCTTAATCTTAATCTACCTGGGGAAAATAGGTTTCAGATTTCGTAAACCTATTTTCCAGAGAAACACTATTTTGCCTTTTCATCAGCCTGCATGGACCTGTGATTCTTCCCAAGGGTTACTTTAACCAATATAGGGCTTTTTGAGCTAAAAAAAATGTGATATTAATTAACTTGAACTTTTACAACTTGCACTTTTGGACCTTATGGCTTGCAAACAAACATTTGTAGTATATTTTGGTGATTGCTATGATATTGAATATAAGCAACCAAATGACTGTCTACTTCATGAATTGTAGAGAGGCAGGTTTGAGAGCTATGCCAGGAATCAAATCGATGACTGATCTTTAATGTTGGAATATAGACTTTCAACTTGATGCACTCTAAATGAGCGGCACTGATCCTAAATGCAACTGACAATACAGAATGAGCATTGCTGCAGCGCAAACAATTCAAGCAACAGTGAATAGAGTTTTTGCCCAGCTTCAGTTTTTTGATTTTAACTGCGTTGAGATCTGGTGACCACAAAGATAAGAGCGTATGATTCACATCATTTTCATACTTAAACCATTCCACGAACCCTCATGTCCTATAGACTGGGGAATCCTCTTATATTCGTCTTCCATCAGAATCTAAATGTTTCATCACTGTATAAAGTTGATCACTCAGAACAACTTTGTATTGATTTACACAACAAACCAGAGCCACAGGATCTAATCACACTAGGGTTAAAACATTCAGGCCTGTATCATTTTCTTGGTGTACATGACACACACTAACTTCTTGTCAAAATTATAGTGTAGGATCATTCACATGACCACTCCATACTGTTGCTTATTTAACAACAGGGTGCGGTTGTGTGAGACGTGAACCTGAAAATGTGTTCTTCTACACATGATCTTTGTCACCGTGCAGGTTTTTTGATCCACATTGAAATCTCTTCACCCTGAACAGATTTGTCTTGGTCAGTTGTTATTACTCGTCTTGTCAGACAATGTCTATGTCCAGTTTACAGCTCAATCATACACATTGCATTACCCAGCCAACATTTTATGTTTCAGCACAAAATCTGCATATAATCCTTTGATGAAACTCACATTGTGCTTTACCTATTATTGAAGAGGGTGTTTTTATGTATACATCCTGTATGTATTGTGTCTGCAACTTCTTTTTATTATAGCAATCTGAAATATTATAGTTCTATTTTAATTATATCATGAAGCACAAATAGAAGCGTGTTACTGATGACTGTAATATACAGGCCCAGTCACCTGCCTCTCTTTAGACTATTCCTGATGATAGATAGATGATAGAAGTGTGTTCTCCTTTTCTGAAGCATTTCAATGTACCTGTGAGTAACGTCGGGTACAAATTCAGCAGCGAATACAGGCGTCTTGGTGGAAAGGTTAATAAATCAAATCTGATCACACTGACATTTCATGCAGCCCCCTGATCTTTATAGTGTTCTTACATGTTTTCTAACTGCAATACCTTACTCATACCCTTTTCCCAGGTCGGAGGAAAATCATCTTCAGAAGAGACACTGTTAAGAAATAGATCGGTTTATGCTTCACCATGCAATTTACAGTACCAGGCCTACAGTTGGGCTGTATACCTCTGTGTGAATATTGCCAGGACTTAACTTAGATGTTATTGTGCAAATGTGATACTGACAAATTTTCACCAGAGCTGATTTTTTCTGGTCTAAATGATAGAACCAAATCTTCAATGTTTCAGGTATTTTGTTTTATTATGTAATTGTGTGGATCTATCATATTCGTAAACAGTGCCTTATTTGTCCCTTATTCTCATCAATCACCCTTTACCTGTCCAACAACCCCCATAACTCAAAACGGTCTTTTAGTGGTTTTGCAAAAGCAATTAGGAGGTCAAGGTCAGCTTGTACTACGTTGGTGTCAGAGTAGGGTGTAACTAATCTAAATGGATTAAGGTAACAGTTTGAAGAGTCTTCATCCACTCAAGACTCTTCCATTTGCTGAGGGTCTCTTGGACTCTTCACCTACTGTATGAGAAATGCCGACTCGAATGTGAAAAGATGAGCAGGTAAGGAGATGAAAGCTGCATCCTAAATTATGAATGGGGATAATGGAAATATGATAGGAATATGAAGGATGGGGAGGATCCAGTCTGACATCCGCACCAAACAGAAGAAGAGGACTGATAATAGATTTTGTACAGTAAAATGTTATTTTTCACATTTGTCAGATGTGATAAATATGCCAGTTAATTGAAAACAGCTCTTCTCTAAAATTCCTATTATGACTTCAAAGACTAGAAAAAAACTGCTGAATTGCATCTGCAGGTATAACAAAGTCAACAGTCAGCAACAGAAAATTCAGCATATATTGTACAAGGAGTGCATATACTGTAGTAGCATGCTGTACATCACTTAAAAATCACAAAAGGCCTGAAGGCGTTACATTAAATCACTCACTTCCAAATCATCCAGTCCAAAACTACGTAGGTAAACTACTCTTTGAATTTGCAATGACAAGGCAGAAAGCAGCCACATCTGCAGAAACTACACCACAAGCAACATTTCAAAAGGAGATTTTCATTATTCGTATGCACTCCCAATACATTTGAGAAAGATATGAAGCATTACTCTAGAAATAAAGGATAGTACAGTAGTTTTAATGTCAGTGGCTAAAACTCAATTACAACAGTTTTTAGAGAAAACTTCAATTTGTACGCGCATAGAAATTTAAAAATTGTCAAATAAGGATAAATCTGAATGATTCGGTTTTGAAGTTTTTATCAGTTTAAAATTATTCAATTTGGCCTAAAAACTTTAGTAAGTTTTATAATGCACCAGCGGTGGTGGGGGACATGTTTGCACATGAACATCACTGACATAAGTGTCATTCTCACTTCAACAAATACCAAACTTAACACTATTACAGTGTGTCATAAACCATCATCCGGCCTCAGTAAATATTCAGGAACTATTTCCTATTATATAGACAAAACACAGACATCTTGACACTCTCAAAAAGGCAAAAAGACACACATTATCTCATTCACCTGCCACAAATACAAAACACACAACATGCACACATGAGAACTAAAAGATGGGCCGACCTTGTGCTCGTTAGTCTGCTGTGCCCTTGAGCCAAGCCCCCTCATTAAGAAAAATCCTTAAATCCCTTCTGATATACTTTGACCAGCATTCACTCTTTTATGCTGCTACCAAAACCTCTTAATCAGAGGATTTAGCCGTCATTGGTCATTTTCGTCACACAGAATTACAATCAGTGAGGGTGACAAATATACAGTAAATCTAAGTCAAAGCTACTTCTGCAGTGAGGATCCATTTCTTGCTACTTCAGCACATAAATACACATCCACTTATTGATGGCTTAGTGGTATTCACCAGAGACATGACTAACAACACATAAGTATATTCTTTCAGTTTGTGGATAGTTGTGAAGTTGTCATCTGTAGATGGACAGTCTCATCCTGAGCCTTTCTCTCTGTCATGAGGAGTGAGTCACGTCTGCTGTGACGCACTATTATTATCGTCTGCCCGGGGTGAGAATTAGCGATAAGCTGTAGAAGAGGATGATTTCAGGGGGGTTTAAAGCGAAAAAAAGTATATCCTCACTTCATGTCTTTAGATGAAAATGTGTGACTGAGAAACTGAAAGTAACCCACATGAAAGGGAAGTATCTTCTCTCTTAGAATACTTTTAAAATGGATCCCAGTGATCCCTAAGTGTAATAACATGAAAGTAATAAAAATTCAGTAAAAGATACAGCATAGCTCTATATGTGCCGAATCAATAACCTTGTAATTGGAATCCGATTTATACCTAATCTAATTATAAGAGGCAAGGTTGTTCTTTCTGCACCTGAATACTCAACTTTGCTTTCCCTTTGGAATTGCTTTGCATTTACTGCTACACGGTCATGACCTGAAACTAGACAAGCTAGAGCAGCTTTTATTCTTGTCTGAAACACTGTCTGAGCACTGTTAGGAGACTTATACTTAGCCTATTTGTTTGTTATAAGAGATGTGCATCATTAGGCCCAATACTGATCCCAAACCTGATTCCAACTTCTATAAACAATCCAAAAGGCTCACGGGTGTGGTTTTCACTGGTGATGGGGTGTCCATATTACATCAAAATCCCATTATAGTCCTATTTAGCTTAATGTATTCCCAAATATCTCATCTCTGTAAATAAAGTTTTCTGACTCATCGGCTGGCCAAAAAAAAAAAAAAAAAAAAAAAAAACGAAAAACAAACTAAAGACACACTAAGAGCTTTTATGTCCTGGATTTCACAACTCAGCCTAAAGAGGCACACTGTTAAAAGTATTGTAAGAATATGGGAGATACTGTTTTAAAATAATTAGTCTATAGGCATAGCTGTCAAGCACTGATGCATTGAAGCGCTGAGATGTTGCATCAGAGATTTGTGCAACATGGGTTTCTGTTCCTGGTTTTCACTCTGATAAAGACATGCCATCTACTGAGTTACACAGAGAAGTCTTAAGTATGGCGCAACCTGGTGAAATCAGTGTTTTCTTACAACACTTGGAGCAATGAGAGAAGAGTTTCCTATGAACCTGTCAACTTTTCTTTTTAGCCCTGTGCTGATATGTAGCTTTGTGTGTGAGCCCCAGCCATGTGAAGGCTCTTTATGTCTGGAAACAGCACAATAAAATGTTTATCAAGTTTATTCTCCTCCACATAATTTATTTCTGACTGTCCATCCCCAGTCTCCACTGACATTTACCATGAGCTGTTACATAAATCATCTAAGAGTAATCTGGTTTGTTATGCACTGTGTTTCCTGAACAACACCACTGGGAAAGACAGAACTTACTCATTCTGCAAGAAAAAAAAGGAAGAGGGTTTTTAGTTCTCGGTAAACTCATAAAAAAAAAAAGCTGGCCAAATGCTGCAGAGATATTTAAAACTTTTCATGCACCCCTTTCATGCTTCACTACCTACCATCAAGTGACTCATTCTCTCTTTGTCTGAATAAGTCGACATCTTCTTAGACACAAACGAGACTAATACAACCATTACATTGTGTAAATCATGTCCTTAGCTTGAACTTAAAAGTGAAAAGTCAATGAGCTGCAGCCTCCTACATGTTGTGACTATTGTGAGTATGCAGACTCTTGGAACTACCCAGGTAAGACATTGTCATACAATGTCCAATTAGGGATTTTGTTGGTTACTGTTTCGAGAGTTTAACAATATAGAGACAGGCGTAAACAATGACATGCCACTTGAGATCTGTGCAATCTGTACAAAGCAAATCGCAAAACTGAGAAACTGCTTGTCTTTGGTTCCGCAAAATGACTTATTGGAGTCTTGCAGAAAAGTTGTCACTCCAGGAGCTAAGAAATACTCCTATACATAAACACTTAAACTCATTCTTCTGGACACTTTGTAAAATATTTACATCTATAAAAGTATCAGACCACATGTTCTGGTTTCTCTCTGAGCTACATCATGTGACTGTTATCTCATTGTTAATCTTTGTTCTTGTTGTTAATTTCTGAATGTTTTTGTTCATCTGTTAGACTTTCACCTACAAAAATCTGATGCTGCCCATAACGGATTAATTACACCACTGACTTTATTTAAGATGTTAATAATGGATGCCTTTGGGATGTAGGGGGAAGTGGACTATAGAAACAAGTAGAAACATACCCAGGGAGAGTGCACCAACAAAACTGATCGAATTTATGAACTACAGGAGCCACCATTTAGCATTTAATGAGAACAAAGTAATTGTTTGTGTAAAAAACATTAATTCTAAGTAGAATGTACTGATTTTGCTCAATTTACTCAACATTGGTTCTTAAAATAATACATTTAAAATATTTTTTCTAGATTTTCTGTTGCTCAGCATGTTGCTTTCTTCTGCTTTGGATGTCAGTTGTCACTTTATTGTCTCTTTCTTACAACAGCTCTACTGACTTTACACTGTTTTAAAGGCTCACATTTGAATGTGTCTGACTATTTGTGAAGAAAAGCAGCAGAAGGACGAGATGACCCACCAAGATATTACAGCTTAGAGATACTTATGTAGCATATACTTCAATAAAGAAGCTTCATTTCCTTCATTTTTCTTTCAGCAACTTAGCTAAAAGCTGAAACCCAGTCAGTATTATTTATCCAAACCATTCGAAGGCTGACAGTCAATGAGAAAGCCCTTCTGACTTATCATCCTGCTGTTTTTCTGGATCCTGACATCTAGCAGCTTGTCATAAGGAGATGACACCTGTCCAACCCCAGCCACCCACCTCCATCCCACCACACCACATGGCCTAGCATGCATACATACATACATACACACACAAACACAGTGATATCCTGCTCAAGTTTTACATCGTATTCCATGTCAGCTGTCAGTTTGCACATTTAAGTGATAAGAAGGAGGAAGACTAATCAAATGCAAGTTGATGGCAAACAGAGGCAGATGAATCGGATCAGAGGGGAAGTGAGAAATTGGTGTGGGAGGGTTTGTATGCGTTTGTGTGTGAGTGTGTGTGTGTGTGTGTGTGTGTGTGTGTGTGTGTGTGTGTGTGTGTGTGTGTTTCTGTAAATGTAAGAGGGAAAGGCAGAAGATGGAAGAGATTGTTTTTCTTAGCTCCAGAATGTATTTATTAATAACTGCTTTTTTCACTGCTGTCAGCGGATAAACACAAATTGTTTCGCTGTAAGTAGAGATTGATGTGTAATTGAGAACGGTGGTGAAGTGTGACCCTGTTAATGTTTAGTCCTGGTCCTCAGGTTTGATTTATTTTATTAAGCTTTCTGGGCAAAATGCCAGCACAGAGCTCTGAGAAGCTGTGCCTCATGTTGACATAATGATTTCAGTTATCTCTAAGTATGGGGATACTTGTGTTGGCTGATAAATAACACAGTAACAGGCTGTGTTTCAGAAAGATAGCTGAAAACAAGCACTTCTCTGCGCTATAGATAATATGATTTACACAGGCCCGTGTTTGTAGGATTAATACTGTGTATTGATAGCCCGCCTGGCAGCCAATGTGGTAGCTTCAAGATGGTCAGTACAGTCCAAACTTTATCTTTTATATTTTTCATATTTAAATGGCAGCTGCTCGTTTACTGATTCTTGGGTTCTTTAATGCCTAACTGGAGGCTCTCTGGGTTTACAGAATACCACTACAAAAGTGTGTGTCGATAGTTTTGCAACAACTAACAATTGTTCAGTTCAGTTTTCTAATGTAATAACAACAGGCGCCATGTCCAACTGTAACCTACCTAACAACAGCAATTTCACTTCTCTGGCTGCCTTTTCTCCGTCCTCCCGGAGATTTTTGTCAATCATCTTTGACCTCTCCGCAGCAGCCTTATCCTCAGCGCTCACCGTACAACCCATGGCTCCAAACGCGGGGGCGCACCGACCACTTGCGCAAAAAAAAGAAGGCTTCAGTGCTGATGGTCTCGGCGTGCCAGCCGATGCCAGGAATAACGATGGTGCTGTCGATGCCAGTGTTTTTACCCACGCTTAAATACCCAATGTCCCCGCTCTTCGTTTCAACTTGAAGCGCAAAGATGAAGCAGATGCATACAAATAATGGGTTTTTAGGCAGTTACCATTGGTCCATGGCGAAAATCTCAAATCCATCCACAGGCTGAGATCCCTGTGCTCGCTGTTCCTCTGCGGACTGCTTCCCTTGCTTGGTAAGCAGCGGCACGTCCCTCGGTCGCGCGACTTCTGCAGTCTTTTTGGGAGCTCAATTGGGCTCGCGCGAAAATCCTCAGATAGGCTGGCTCTGTGACAATTGGAAGTAGTCGATCAGTCGCATTGACGTCACCTGCTGGACAACTTGTCGCGATAGTCCAATTAGAACAGGTGAGCGCTCCGCGGCAGCTTGTGGCGGAACCAATTACTGGAGGAAGCAGCGAGGCGTGATTTCAGGAGTGTGGTGTGCAGACTGCAGTGGGCGCCGTGCCAGCGTCATTCCTCTGCATTTCCCACGGATGCAGACTCACGGATGACACGCATATCACAACGTGCAATAAACTCTCCTCAGAGGTGACACGGCACAAAGCATGTTTCAATGCAGGGATGCTGGATCACCATCTAAAATGGGTAATGGTTTTTTGTGTCTTGGCAAAGTCATGAAACGCAGTTAGGCCGGGAAATGAGTTGGTGAACAGCGCTGCCAAATGGCCATAAATACTGTTGCAATAATATTAATAATAATAAAAAGATATACAATTGTCAATGTAAACAACAGGTAAATGCATTTTTAAAATGCAAGGGAAGATGAAGAAAAAGATTTAAAATAGAAGTAGTCTTAAGGCAAGGTGATAACCTAAGCGTTTTTCACTGATAAAGGAGGAAAAAGGGAAACATCAAGGGAAACATCGTTACATAAAAGTACTGTTAAATGCCAAATTGAATATTCAGCTAACTCACTTTATATAACTTTATATTATGCAATGCAATTTATTTTGTGTTATTTAGCAGAACATTTGAAATATTTTCGAGTGGTAGAGGTGTCAAAAATACACAGCCACCACATATCTGAATCAGTTTGTGTCACTGTGTAACAATTAAATAGAGACAAATTACGATACAAATTAGGTTAATTTGTTCATTTGCAACATAATAACCACTCATTTGTGCTGCTTAAATAAGAATTACTTTCAGTAAAGGGAGAAATAAGGATCAAAGACACAATGTAAAAACATCTACAATTACTTTATTGCCAAACTAAAACTGCCCCAGCTATTTACACTTTACAAGCTACTGTAAATATGCATCACAAATACAAAAGGTCTACAATTATATACATTATTTATATAAATCCAACTGTTATTCACTAAAATTCAGATACCTTATTATTTACTTAGAGTCATGTAATTTTCATAGATTTACATCATGAACAGCTACGATAAAATATCACATAGATTTCTGAGTACATTTAAAATGTATATTTGATATACTGTGTCTCCATATTTAAAATGTTTTAATTGTTAAAGGCATTTCATATCAGTAGGTAGTCAGGTGTTATTTTGGTATTATCCCTTCAAGTGAATAAAACTCATGAAACATAACAAAACTAAATCTTTGTTTACACCATAACTACTTCAAATACACGTTGAAAAGCAAGGGACAGAGGTGGATACATCATGTGCCTCATGTTTCTCCTATTGTTCATAATTCATAAAAACACATTGATCAGCAATCAGAAATTCTAGACAAAAACAAAATAGAGTAATATATAAATAAAATAACAGGCGTGATGAGTTACACAGGACTTTTCTGAAGGCCGATGCAAATTTCATCATTTGTAATGTATTATATATATATTTCTATATAACAAATTTATTATTTAATGTGGTTTGCAATTTGTCAGTAGTATTGTGGTACTCAAAATTAGTCTGAAGAATACAGATGTTGAAAGTATTGATCCACATCCCCAAATTATGTTCAAAATGAATAACAATAACAAAGAGCTTCATATACAACCATTCTAACAAGTATACAAAGCACGGATGGGCTTTCAATAGGCCAATATACAATAAGATGCCAAAGGTATTTAGAATAGCATCTAGTTTATGTTTTACAGTATGGGATGGAAAATCTTTATTTTTGTGCATTTTGTACCAACTACAGGACAGCTGGGTGAAATACCAAAGAAACCACTGGCACACTCAAGCATATGACCCTGCAATTAAATTAACTTGATAAAGTGTGTCACACCCACCAGTGGGTTTGTCTTTTCAAATGTATGTTGTTTGGCCGACATTTTTCAAATATTATAAAAGATGAACAATACTTTAATACCGTTATTATTTTAGTATGATAAATATAAAGCTTAGCTCAGCAAAATGAGATAAAGCAGATAGCCTGGCTGTGTACTTATATAACAAAATCCACATCTAAAGTTCACAACTTGTTGTTTGTACCCTTTGTAAAGACGAAAGAAAGAAATCAACGGCTTTTGGCTTGTCCCTTCAGGGTTTGCCACAGTGGAACGTGTGGAGCACATTGAATTGGCATTGGAGTTTTTACAACTGATCCCCTTTATGCTGCAACCCTCCCAATTTATCCAGATTCAGAACCAAGATGGGCTGGGCAGGATCCCACCTGGTGGGGTGGGATTTGAACCTACAGCCTTCTCCATCCCAACCCAATGCTCTACCACTGATCCACCATGTCCCCGTACAGATTAAACAAAAAACATCAAACTAAATCTTAAGTGTACAATCAACAATTTGTGGCTTTATCGCTGTTTTGTGGCCTTTTTTTTTTTTTTTTTTGCTGTGGACAGTGAGTTCGTGGAATCTCTGCTCATTGAAAGACTACAAGTTTGATGAATGAGAATTAAGTTTATGAAGTAAATGTAGGCAAATTGTTTGTTGAACCTAGCAGACTTTACCACTGTGTCTTCTCTTAATGTTAAGTTAATGTTATGTTAACTTGTACACTTGTACTAAACACACATGACATCAGTCTTTTCATCTATAGTACGTCTATCAAGAAAGGAAGTTGGACATACTTGTCAGACACAGCCACAAAAAAAAAACACAACAAACACAGAGAAATCCCCCGTCGGCTCATACAGTCATCAACTTGTAAAGGATATATGGTTTGTCTGTAACACCTCCCATCATGTTTATACTGTAAGCTAAAACAAACACTGAAATCATACAGTGTCATCATATACAGTAGTTAAATATAGTCCATTTGAAATTTTAAAGCGATATAGTAGCTAAATAAATATACACTCCAGTTTTCACAAGCTTGCATACGGTCCAAATCTGACAAAAGGCACCAGAAGGTTTTCTGCTTTGTGCATATGGAACAAAAGCTTCGACTGCATGATACTATACTGCAACTCAGTTTACTGACAGATGAAAAAAAAAGTGCTTTCAGTCTGTGAAGCACTTTTTAATGTTACATGATGATGAACAGTCCTGTTGTGCTGCTGGTTTAGGATGAGATCATCTGACTGTTTTATGTGCATCTTGTGGAAAATAATTCTTGTGTAAAAGTAAATGCAGAGGAACATACAGGATCATTCATCATTATAGATGTGGACAGATAGGTGGTAGTGCTCCCTTTACAATGACCAGTTCCTATACCCCCTCCCCACAAAAGAAAAAGCATCTAGTGGCCTCCTGCAGCATTGCTGTTCCCCGCTATCCAGTCATTGAAAATGAAGCTCAGACTCATTACCATGAAGGAGACACCCAATGCAGCAAAACAGACAGCCTAAATGAAGAGAAGCTTAATTATCAAGAGCTCTGGTTTGTAACACAGGTTGTTAACCTCATGTCATGTAGATGGATTGCCACATTAATATAATGTTTTATTTAAGGCTATATGACAAAAATTTTAACGCCTCACCAGTATCTTAGGAATGGAGCTCATGGGTTCATCTGCCTTGGGGACGATGCGGATGTAGAACACAGCAGGGAAAATGAAAATGAGGCAAGGAGCCGAGGTGGCACCTGAAAGAATAAAATGGAAAGAGTGATGAGTATAAAGCACTGTACAGAAAGCTTTAGTGCCCTAATCATAATCAATAACACAAAACAACACAGAAATCATTGTCTTCTTTTTACCTTAAGTTTAGTTTGTTTATCATTTATTTATTTTTCTTTTCCTTTGAAATTATAAAAAATATAATTATTGTAGAAAGCTTTAAGCACCTAAATCTATATTTTAAAGATGACACAATACAATATGCAATATACAAAGGCTTTTTTTTTAAACCAGAAAAGCTCAATACGTCTGTGATGACAAAAACCTGTGGTTCATCGGTCAAAATTTAAAAAACAAAACATATACATTTAGTGAGCCCTGAACATATACAGAGGTTGCTAGAAAACAGCTCCATGTACTGTATAATATCTATCTGACAACCGTGTTCACTGTTTGTATATGTTTCTGTGCATCCACAAAGTCTAAAAGATCAAGTCAATTAAAATTGTATTTAGATATGCCAATTTCTCAAGATACACATTTGCCTCAGTGGGCTTCACAGTTTGTACAAAATGTCCTTGTTGGTACTTTAACTTTTTAATGTTCAACTCTAACCTATGAAACGTCACCTCCAATCTTAGTACAGAGAGTGACAATAATATTGACTTAGTCAGTTTGTCCATTAGCAAACACTGGTCATGAGATTTTTGTTTGTTTGTTTGTTTTGATTTTTAAGGTTTGTTTGTGTGTGAATGTACGCTAGGAGCTAGAAGCCCTGAAATATATGAACACTGGCATGTCAAATCACTCCATAATTAGAGACAGAAACATTAAACAGTAATATACCATACACAAAATATATTTTAAAAAAGGAGATTAGGATCATTCTAAAAAAACATGTTCTCAGAGATTGTCATTTAGTTTTTTACAGTATATAGGAGTTGGATGTTTACTATTTTTTTTAACCTGTATGTCAGTGGACAGTTAAAAATTAACAGGAGGAGCTAATGACAGAAAGGCTCATGGTGATATCTGGATCTGTGCTTCAGAATTGCACTATGCACTTTCCTACTGCATCTGTGGGACTAGAACTTTAGTATTAGTTTGATATTTCTTCACTTCTGTGGCTCTAGAAATTTTGAGGTTTACTAACCAATAAGGCCGAAGATGTTTAGAATGTTTGGGGCAAATATCACCAACATGTTGATGAAGGTGAGGAGAATAACAGCAATAGCAATGTGACGGAGCCAGCTGAAAGACTTGGTGGAGAATAACATCTGCTGGATGGCTCTACGCACCTGTGGACATAAAATTCGGCTTAGAAATAGTGCAACAGTGTCTGAGAATAATGTGCATTAAAGACAATAAACAACAACTTACAGGGAACAACACAATAGGGACAGTGAGTGTGACAGCAGTAAGGACAGCCACTCGCACACACAGGATCAAAGTGTCATAAGGATCAATACGGTTATAGGTGTGCAGCAGTTCAGGCTCCACTTTGTCTGCGAAAACAGAAAGAAAAAAGAAAAAGAAAAAATATTTTTTTTAAATACATGTAAGCTTCACTTAGCTGAAAAATGTAGAAATGGACACTATTATGTAACCATCACCACAAGAGGGAGCTTTGATTCTGTGTGTACAAAATATGAAAGTTGACAATTAAGTTCTCAGCCTTAGTCCGGGTTTTATCTTCAGCATAGAAAAATACTAACTATGCCTCCATCATATCCACAGATAAGACTGGGCAATTGTTAAAAATCACGGTGAGTTAAAACCATTAATTAGGAAATGCATACCAAGGTGACTTTTTCCTCTGAGAATAGTGATATTCTAAATATTTTATTAATGTGCCTTTATTATGCTTGCTATAAAGTTTTTATGGTAAAATATATCATTCCTATATTGGGGCTGGGCCCTGGAGATTTCCCTTATTAAGCAAAATTATTTTCTAATACATTCAGTCGTGGGAAATTGTGTTCATACACAGGATGAGAAAATATTTATGAATGAAACACAAATGTTATTTTGAGCAGGTACATATACACTATATTGCCAAAAGTATTCGCTCACCCATCCAAATAAATGAATTCAGGTGCACAAAGCAAGGTCCATAAAGACACGGATGAGTGAGTTTGGTGACGAAGAACTTGACTGGCCTGCACAGAGTCCTGACCTCAACCCGATAGAACACCTTTGGGATGAATTAGAGCGAAGACTGCGAGCACCGTGTATTATGTATTTCATAAACACACTCCTAAACCTCGTGGAAAGCCTTCCCAGAATAGTTGAAGCTGTTATAGCTGCAAAGGGTGGGCCGACATCATATTAAACCCTATGTCACTAAAGTTCATATGGGTCTAAAGGCAGGTGAGCGAATACTTCTGGCAATATGGTGTATATTATTTTGGACAACTGTTTCTTTAATGTGGTTATCCTCAAGAAGTAAATTTTGATTTTTTTATATCAGTCACCTTATTCAGTTCTTTTTTTGTGCTTTTATCAGATCTGCCACCAAGCCAAACAGCATGTTGTGTTTTTTTAAGGGTTTTTTTTTTGGATATCCTTTTACATTGAAAAAAAAAAAGCAACAGCTATCATCTGATTTGTGCTTAAACATTTGTATTCGTTTACACGCACAGTAAACATGAACTCCATTCAAAGTGTCAGGGAGTTTTTTCTGCTCTCACCATAAAAGGTCAGGTAGCCAAAGAGTGCTGCCAGAAAGTACATGCAGTACATGACAAGGATGGAGATGTTGGACACCTTCTGCATCTTCTTCTTTGTTGGGCTAAAATCAGAGAGTTGAACGTCATGTGAATGTCACATTCTGCACTGACACGTTATCAAATATTGCAGGTTGCATAGGGGTGACTCACTTGCGGAGCTCGGTGTAAATGGGCAGCACCTCAGGGTGACAAACAAAGGCAAAAGCCAAGATGGGGATGGTGTACGCTGTCTGTGAAGAAACAAGAACAAGTGAACAAGTGAGTATTAATGATCAGCAGTTCACCTGAGCTTCTCAAAATAAATGTGGGAACTCAGGCTAGACAGTACACCTACACACTTCAGCATCTGTGTTCGTAATGTTCAAAAGAATCCAGATAAGCAAACCCTATCTTTACCCACCTGTGAGTTGATAGTCAACATGCTTGGGAAGCAGTGAGAGTCATGGTCTTCCTGAACCAGACCATTGTTGTACTCCTGCCCGTGGTTTGAGATGTTAAGATGGGCTGCAGTGCTGTTTGCTACGAACTCTTCAAATGGGCAGGGAATCTGAAACTTCTTATATATAACCTGGAGAGAGGAAAACAGGGATAATTGAAGAAAAGTGATGGCGATGACAGGACGTGTCAGCTTCAGTAAACAAGTGTTTTAAAGATGAAGATCAAAACAAAATTTAAAAGCCCCATTTCACATCAGATTAGTGTGACTTTGCCTGTACTCTGGTTTACTCCCAGCCTTTGATGTCTGTGAGCTCTTATATTCACCTTTTCAAACATATCCACATACCTCTGAAAACAGAGCTGACAGTGGGAAAGAGACCATAGTAGGAAAGCAAGTAACATATGTGTCTCCTTGTGAAGAGTCACTGTGGTGATGTGCCACTGTGTGAACTGGACCAACTTACTGCAGTAAGGAAAAACACCATACAGCTAAGTGAAAAACCACTGGTGTAGCCAAGGTATCCTGTAAAAAAAGAGAAAAGGACAATAAAAGTAACAGCTCCTTAAGCTTGTATGGCCTTTGTGTGTTGTATGGAACAGCTCTAAGCTTTATTAGTTACACAAGGTGATCTCATACTGTTCTAAAAATTAGGTTTCACCCCAAATGTCCCATTTGAGTGACCTTACAACACTGCAAGAGCAGAATTGACATGTTTGTTTGGTGCAGTAATGAACAGTTTAGACTGGGATAAAGGGAAGGTGTCTAATTGGAAACCTGCTGTTTCTACTGGGATAAAAACACACTAATTGCTTGACTCTGAGGTAATTGCTCCATAAAAATGTCAATTTGTAAGTTGGCTCAACATCAAAAGAAAATATACTCTTCATTAATAATTGTTAAAGATAGAAAATGTTAATGGAAAAGAATTAAATGGAATTAGAAAATGTATGAATTAAGAAGGTCTAATGCAACCGCAAGGGGGCACAAGCCAGTGTCTTCTTTTGCCAGTCCCAAGTCTGGATAAATGCAGAGGGTTGTGGCAGGAAGGGCATCCGACGTAAAACACATGCCAAATCAAACATGCGAATCGTGACAAAGACTTCCATACCGGATCGGTCGGGGCCCGGGTTAACAACGACCGCCACCGGTGCTGTTGACCTACAGGGTACCGGTGGAAATTGGACTACTGTTGGTCGAAGACGAAGAAGAAGAGGAGGAAGGTGTGTTCGTAGGCAGAGAGAGAAGAGGAAAGCTAAGAATGTAGGACTGACAGTAGGGACTTTGAATGTTGGTACTATGACAGGGAAGGCTAGGGAGTTGATCGACATGATGCAGAGAAGGAAGGTGGACATACTGTGTGTCCAGGAGACCAGGTGGAAAGGCAGCAAGGCTAGAAGCTTAGGAGCAGGGTTTAAGTTGTTTTACCATGGGTCAGATAGGAAGAGAAATGGAGTAGGAGTTATATTGAAAGAGGATTTTGTGAGGAATGTTCTAGAGGTGAAAAGAGTATCAGACAGGTTGATGAGTCTGAAGCTGGAAGTTGAAGGGGTGATGTTCAATGTTGTGAGTGGTTATGCCCCACAGGTAGGATGTGAGTTAGAAGAGAAGGAGAAATTCTGGAGTGAGTTAGATGAAGTGATGCAGAGCATCCCCAGAGGTGAGAGAGTTGTCATTGGTGCAGATTTCAATGGGCATGTAGGTGAAGGGAACAGAGGTGATGAGACTGTTATGGGCAGGTTTGGTGTTCAGGACAGGAACGCAGAAGGTCAGATGGTGGTTGACTTTGCAAAGAGGATGGAAATGGCTGTAGTAAACACTTTCTTTCAGAAGAGGCAGGAACATAGGGTGACGTACAAGAGCGGAGGGAGAAGCACTCAGGTAGACTACATCTTGTGTAGACGTTGTAATCTGAAAGAGATCAGTGACTGTAAAGCATTGGTAGGGGAGAGTGTAGCCAGACAACACAGGATGGTGGTGTGTAAAATGATGCTGGTGGTGAGGAAGATAAGGAGGACTAAGGCAGAGCAGAGGACGAAGTGGTGGAAGTTGAAAAAGGAAGAATGTCGTTTAGTTTTCAGGGATTTGCTGAGACAGACTCTGGGTGGTTTGGAGGTGCTTCCAGATGACTGGACTACTACAGCTAATTTGATCAGGGAGACAGGTAGGAGGGTACTCGGTGTGTCATCTGGAAAGAGGAAAGCGGACAAGGAGACTTGGTGGTGGAACGAGGAAGTTCAGGAGTGTATACAGAGAAAGAGGTTAGCTAAGAAGAAGTGGGACACTGAGAGGACTGAAGAGAGTAGACAGGAGTACAGGGAGATACAGCGTAAGGTGAAGATAGAGGTGGCAAAGGCCAAACAAAGAGCATATGAGGACTTGTATGCTAGGTTGGACACTAAAGAGGGAGAGGTGGATTTGTACAGGTTGGCCAGACAAAGAGATAGAGATAGAAAGGATGTGCAGCAGGTTAGGGTGATTAAAGATAAGGATGGAAATGTATTGACAGGTGCCAGGAGTGTGATGGGAAGATGGAAGGAGTACTTTGAAGAGTTGATGAACGAGGAAAATGAAAGGGAACGAAGAGTAGAAGAGGTGACTGGTGTGGAGCAGGAAGTAGCAAAGATTAGTAAGAGTGAAGTGAGGAGGACATTGAAGAGGATGAAGAGCGGAAAAGCAGTTGGTCCTGATGACATACCTGTGGAGGTATGGAAGTGTCTAGGAGAGGTGGCAGTAGAGTTTTTGACTAGTTTGTTTAACAAGATCTTGGAGAGTGAGAGGATGCCAGAGGACTGGAGGATAAGTGTACTGGTACCAATTTTTAAGAACAAGGGAGATGTGCAGAGCTGTGGCAACTACAGAGGAATAAAGCTGATGAGTCACACAATGAAGTTGTGGGAAAGAGTAGTGGAAGCTCGGCTAAGGGCAGAGGTGAGCATTTGTGAGCAGCAATATGGTTTCATGCCTAGAAAGAGTACAACAGATGCAGTATTTGCTTTGAAGACGCTGATGGAGAAGTACAGAGAGGGTCATAGGGAGTTGCATTGTGTCTTCGTAGATTTAGAAAAAGCGTATGACAGGGTGCCGAGAGAGGAGCTGTGGTATTGTATGAGGACGTCTGGAGTGGCAGAGAAGTATGTTAGAGTGGTGCAGGACATGTATGAGAGCTGTAAGACAGTGGTGAGGTGTGCTGTAGGTGTGACAGAGGAGTTTAAGGTGGAGGTGGGTCTGCATCAAGGATCGGCTTTGAGCCCCTTCTTGTTTGCTCTGGTGATGGACAGACTGACAGATGAGGTTAGACAAGAATCTCCCTGGACTATGATGTTTGCAGATGACATTGTTATTTGTAGTGAGAGCAGGGAGCAGGTGGAGGAAAATCTAGAGAGGTGGAGGTCTGCTCTGGAAAACAGAGGAATGAAGCTTAGCCGCAGCAAGACAGAATACATGTGTGTCAATGAGAGGGACCCAGGTGGAATGGTGAGGTTACAGGGAGCAGAGGTGAAGAAGGTGCAGGACTTTAAGTACTTAGGGTCAACGGTTCAGAGCAACGGTGAGTGTGGAAAAGAGGTGAAGAGGCGAGTGCAGGCAGGTTGGAACGGGTGGAGAAAAGTGTCAGGTGTGTTGTGTGATAAAAGAGTATCAGCGAGAATGAAAGGAAAGGTGTTCAAGACGGTGGTGAGACCAGCAATGTTGTTCGGCTTAGAGACAGTGGCACTGAAGAAAAGACAGGAGGCAGAGCTGGAGGTAGCAGAGCTTAAGATGTTGAGGTTCTCTTTGGGAGTGACGAGGATGGACAGGATCAGGAATGAGGACATCAGAGGGACAGCTCATGTTAGATGTTTTGGAGATAAAGTCAGAGAGGCCAGATTGAGGTGGTTTGGACATGTTCAGAGGAGAAACTGTGAATATATCGGTAGAAGGATGCTGAGGTTGGAGCTGCCAGGCAGGAGGTCTAGAGGAAGACCAAAGAGGAGATTTATGGATGTAGTGAGGGAGGACATGAAGTTAGTTGGTGTGAGTGAAGAGGATGCAGAGGATAGAGTTAGATGGAGGCACATGATTCGCTGTGGCGACCCCTGAAAGGGAGCAGCCGAAAGGAAAAGAAGAAGAAGATGAATTAAGAAGGTCTATGGCCATGAAATGATAAGTGCCCTGAAATTAAAGAGCAAAAGTATATATTATTAACTGATGCTTAAGACTGAGAACTGTGCAGCACTCTACATCATATGGTAGGTTTAGTAAAATCAGAAAATGATCCAGTGAAGTACAAGGATATTATTACTAATAGTGTGACAGCCCAGTTAAAATCTGGAAAGCAAGTACAGAATCCCAAGATCCACCTTATAAAAGCATGTTTCATTGACAACAACAAAATATTAACAAACAAAACAAAAAGCATAGTAAGTCATGGTATAATGTCAGTAAGTAAGAAAGATGGCTGTTACATCATCTACAATTTTAGTTATTCAATATACATAATGTATTAACATGTTATTGGACACGTGAGCCCTTAATACACATTTTAGAGAGATGACATTAGAAAAAGAAGGTGCAACAAACTGAACTACAGACACCATTGTTAATGTTCAGTGTCTTAACCCCAAAGCCACATAGGTGGTACCATAAAATAGAAGTATACAATACAATGCCTCAGGCTTTGTGTCCTGTCCTTATTTTGTGTTGTCTTTCTACACTGTCCGTACTGTTTTTCCTCAGCACTGTTTGCATTAGGTTGCACTCGATGCACTTTACATAGCTTGTGTTGTTTTGTAGCACCTTGGTTCTGGAGGAACGTTATCTCGTTTCCACTGTGTACTGTGTACCACTGTGTACAGTAGAAATTACAATAAAAACCACTTGACTTGACTTGACTTGAAAAATTTATACTTCTGTAACTATTATTTACACTATATTGCCAAAAGTATTCGCTCACCTGCCTTTAGACACATATGAACTTTAGTGACATCCCATTCTTAATCCATAGGGTTTAATATGATGTCGGCCCACCCTTTGCAGCTATAACAGCTTCAACTCTTCTGGGAAGGCTTTCCACGAGGTTTAGGAGTGTGTTTATGAAATACATAATACACAGTGCTGGCAGTCTTCGCTCTAATTCATCCCAAAGGTGTTCTATCAGGTTGAGGTCAGGACTCTGTGCAGGCCAGTCAAGTTCTTCCACACCAAACTCACTCATCCATGTCTTTATGGACCTTGCTTTGTGCACCTGAATTCATTTATTTGGATGGGGGAGCGAATACTTTTGGTAATATAGTGTAGGTGTTTCCTTCTCACAGCTTGAAAAATATGAAAAGCTGTACTGGTTATATGATGTCCCACAATTAATACTAAAATGCAGTGTTACTCACCAAGTTGCTTCATTAAGGCCAGGGGCAAGATGATACTGGTGGAGACCATGATGACCAGGTAGTTTCCATTCAAGTACCACAGACTGTATGGAGAAAAGTCTAGTTTACTTTGGTAAGCTTCATATTTTAAACACTGGCACAGAGACACACAGTGACAAAAATAGAGTAGTCGGTGTAAGAAGGTAAGGAATTGGTTTACGTTTACTGTTTGGTTAAAATCACATAATCTAAAAGCAAATGTTTAAAAATCTGATGATGTAAGTGGGTGATGCATCGCGTTTTGTCACGACAACAATAACGTGCTGGAAACATTGTCGGCATGAAGTTTGTGGAAAAATGTGTCTGCTTATGTTGCACTCGGCAGCAGAACGAGAAAAGACTGTTACATAACTTTGATTATTTATATGACTGCTTGAAGAAAAGGGAGCTATAGTGGATGTCAGGTTGTTCCATTATGCTATTGTCCTTTCAGTCCATTTATTTCTGTCTAACATCTGTTTCTCAGCCCAAACCATAACACAGAAGACACCCTGAGATAGTGTGTGTAAAGGTATTGGTTAAAACATTGCGTACAAGGACGATTATAATAACACATAATAACATTGTTTATAATAAACAGACAGTATGTGTCTAAATGGCTTGTTAATTGTCATGAATAGCCACCAGACTTCAGACTTTCTTTGCTAGTCTAGCTCCGGTAAAAATATGACCCAAAAATAAAGAGCACCTGTAGAGCTGAGAGCAGCACGAGCAACATGTGGCTGAAAGAAAGGAGTATAGAATAAATATAGAAAAAATGCCTTTGTGTCCCTCATCCCTTTATAAAGTGCTATGTCTGTTAAACATAAATCTCCTGAATGACAGTCTGTGATATCAGCTGTCTGCTATGGCCCTTTTAAACTGTGGTACATACTATGTAGCTATGAGACTAGAGGTTTCTTCTTTCCTCTTTGTGTATGTGTGTGTGATTGTATGTAGGAATCCCTTGAAAGCAGGGGAAATCACACGTGTTACAGGTCACGCCCTTTATAGATCTTACTGGGTCATCTGTTTTCACATGTGGCTACTGTCTGACCAGAGCTGTTTAGGAAATTTTGCAATTAAAGATGTGTTAATGAACTGCACAGGCAGACAACTGTCTTTGCTTAAACCTAATAATAAATACTTATTGTCTATTTGCTTTTTATTGCTCATTATTTTGTACAGTAATGTTTTCAGGTTATTGCAGATTTTAGCACTTGTGTCCTTGACATAATTAACGCGGTAGCTGTAGCTCAGTTGGTAAGGCAGTCGTCCACGGACCACAGGGTCAGTGGTTAATCGATCACCAGTTATGGCTATATGTCAAAGTGTCTCTGGGCAAGAAACTGAACCCCCAACAGCCCATTCCCCTCCCCAGCTTTGCAGTGCCGCTTCCAAGCCTGGTAGAAATATGGGAGGGTCGCGTCAGGAAGGGCATCCGGCGTAAAAACTGTGCCAAATCAACATGCGGACAATGATCCGCTGTGGCGACCCTGAACTCATGGGTTAAGCCAAAAGGGAAAAAAAAAGTCCTTGATGTAATTAGCAAGATTTGGTACCTGTTGTGCAAACCTACTGGTTTTGCCTCTAATTTGTTTAGCCTACTGGTCAGCTGTGAAATTAATTTTGCATTGAAGCCAGATTTAATTTTTTTTAAATCACTACCTAAGTCTCACAGCAGTCAAATCAAAGTCAGATCTCAAAACTTTATTTATGTGACTTTGGTCTGACTTGAGTCCAAGTGTAGAGTCTACAGTTCTGAATTTCACTTCAAAAGGTCTGATCCTCCTCCATGTGACCAAGCTAGGATTCCACTACAAACTTGCCACACCGCTGTCTATTTAAAGGTCCACAGGTCATAAATAAACCACAAGCCACACCACCCACCCCTCATTCCTGTCCTGATGCCACAGATTTGATAGGCAAAGAAATGTCCAGTAGAAATGAACAGAGTGTGTCGTGGTTATTGAGAGCCAGCCTTGAACTGACGTGTCCTTATGCATCGTCATAAGGTTTGGCACCCGTGTTGCACCACCTGCTGCTGTCACTTGTGTGTGTTTGTATGAGTGAGAGACACAACAAGACCTAACGTGATAACACTTCATATTGCAATTTCAATACTATACATGCTATAGGGTAATGGCATGTTGTTCAGAGGGTTTGGAGAATCATGTTGTCTGAGAAGCATGGGAACAAAATGGATAAACACACTGAACAAGGGTGGTAACAAAAAAAACATAACCTAACTGAAATATTTTAATCCATGTGTCCAGACAAAAACTGTCTGGAGGTTTAGCCCCTATATATAAGTTTAACATTGTTTGTAGAGATTTTTTTATTCTCTTGGCCAGTGATGTTTGAAGCAGGAAGTGTGCGGCTGCAGCTGAGCACAGGGTTTGTTTTTAGATTTGAAGAGGCAGCTGGAATCCACTTCAGCTCTCCATTGCCTTATGCAGTGTCTGCGGCATAACTCTGAACAGTACTGGCCTACACAAGCTGACAACACTGAGGGTTTATGTTATGTATATACATAACGGACACATACGCAACTATGCCCCCGTTGCTGCTCAGCCAATTACAAGCTCCCATTCTTATCACACCCCCAGACTGACTGATTGGTGCACACTGAAATATTTGCTGGTCACTTAGTCTGCCAGGCCCCTTTACCCTACACACAGTGTCTGAGCTCGGGGCCAGTAGCAGGAAAGAGTCACGTGCCTTTCACTAGTAGCACAGTAGATAGCACACAAGCTATAATACTCACTCAGAGTTGGGATCTGCCTTCAGGAAAGCTTGGATGACCAGTGGTAATTCAGATTTAACAATGAATAAGTAGCTGGACATGGCTGTACAAGACAGAAAAAATGAGTAGTCAGGCATGCTTAACTTACTTAACAAAGCCATATCAGAAGAACCACACTACACTGTGTATGTTTTAATTACGAAATAGAATATTTTAATATGTTGGGGAGGTTACTCTGTTCAATTGAAAAATGTTTTAAATAATGGTATTTAATATGTGGCGTGATTAGAGTTGCAGCCCCCAACTAGAAGGTCCCTGGGTCAAATCTACCGGCCGGCTGTAGCTTTCGCGTGTGGAGTGTGCATGTTCTCCCTTTGCTTGCTTTCTCCAGGTACTCCGGTTGCCTCCCACAGTCCAAAGACATGCATGTTATGTTTAACTGGCTTCCCATAATTGCCTGTTGTTGTGAATATGAGCGTGAATAGTTTTCTGTTTGTGTATGTGTCTCTGTGTTGGCTCTAAGATAGACTGGTGACCCGTCCAGGGTGGACCCCGCCTCTCACCCAATGACAGCTGGGATAGGCTCCAGCCCACTCCGACTCTGAACAGGATAAGTGGTTAAAGATAATGGAGGGATGGACAGACGAGTGGATGGTATTTAGTTGGTTATATGTGATATTGACTAACTTTTTTCGGCCTGTTTTTTGGACTAAACAAACTGATGACTTGGGCTTAGGCTTTAAAATACTATCACAGATATTGATGGAAATTAACTGGTATATTATAGGCCAAACTAATAGTTAATTATCTGAGAAAAAATCGGAGCAAAACTGGTAAAGATAATATTTCTAAAACTTTTAGTCAATCTAAATGAGTAATTCTCTAAATGAAAATAGCTCCTCACCTCCAATATTTTGCAGTGTAATTGCTATGCCAGCAGCCATTTTTCCAGGAGTGCCAAAGGCCCTGTACCCCAGCTGTTCATAAGCTCGAATTCCTGTAAGAAGATTACAAACAATAATATTTTCTCAGTTAGTTTTTCTGATACAACCCTCGGAGAAACACAACAACACACATTAAAAATCCTCAAGTAAGGCTTTGTACCTCCGTGAAGTACCTCTAAGTGTGCTGTCACCAGTCAACCTTTAAACTTCTAATCCATGCACTTTCACTTTAATGTTATTATTATGATTTATTATAGTTTAAATGTATCAGATGTTTGTTGAATGTTGATTGAATCCAGGAATATTGATGTTTCAAGTCAACACATCATTATGATAACTTTGTAACACATAACCATTGTTTTTACCATAACATCTTACAAGGCTTACCCACAATCCCAGAGGCTTTGAGTAGCAGATGAATGGAGTAAGATGACAGGGCAGCTACTGCAGTCAGAAGAAACCTGGACACAGTACAAAAGTGAACGTCATACACCTGTATGTTTGACTTATGTGTATGATAGCTTTAAATAGATAAATGTCTGCTGTCCATGTTTTTAGATGTTACTGCTACTGAACTATACATTCGCTGATATGAAAAATCACCTATCTAACATCAACAATCCCAACAAAACTAAACACAAAAAAGCATAACAGTGTCTTTTGTTGATAGCATTTATGAAGGGTCATAAGGTGATTTCAAATCTATCACTTTTCTCAGACCTTCTCAGAGAATTTTGTACGCTCCATGTTTTGTCTGCCCACAAAGAACCTTGTCCCACGGCCCACGTGTGTAAGCAGAGGGATGGAGATCAAGCCCTGAGATTCCTTTAAACAATCATTTGCACTGTTACAGTGGCTGCTACAGCCCAAGTTCCCCGAGCTCTCATTCAAGCATTTACATGGATAACCAGGAGTTTGATGCCATGTCTAAATGAAGAAACGTCCTTGTCTGGATCCTGACACCCTGGTGAAATATTCAGCATGCGGGACCCGACTTTTCATGACCGATCTATTTGTGTTGAACTTGAAATTTGCTGATGAGGAGTGAATATGTCTATTTGTGTCCCAGCTTGTGGATCAAGGGTTCTCCTGACAGTACAGTTTGTAATCTCCACTATAAATTTGGTCATCAAAAGTTGCTAAGGCAACCGAACCAAACGTCAGAGCAATCCTGTTCACACACACATTACACTATAAGTTAAAAGATTGCAAATGCAGCAGTGTCTATGCAGTTATTTTTTCTTATTGCCCATTTTCATTGGAAATATGTTCTCATATAGAGATATGAAGCCCACAACAGTATTTAACATAAAAAATGCATAAATACTATGGGCCAAAGACTATAACCTTCAGTTTGCTTCGAAAATATAACTGAGATGTCCTTTGATCCTGCTGCCACAGAGCAATGATCCAGTTACATTAAACCAGAAGTCACTAGCTATATATAGAAACAACACCATTGACCTAATTACTGACAGAAATTTCCTAAGAGATGACCTACAGCCTCCTTCTTAGAGAGACCACTGTTTGAAAGTTTGCTAACACTGATCAGACTTTCAATTGCTACATCTGAAGCTAACACTGAGGTCATTCTATATCTCCCAGTCCTGCTGCATGCACTCTGCAGCCATATAAAAACAGAGTATCTGTTCAAAGCTTCCACAGTCCTGGTCTGACTGCAGCAGTGGGCATGGACCAGCAGAGCCTAAATGGGAAATCCAGATCCCTAGCAGGGGTTTAGGAGGTTTGGTTATTCTGGGGTGGGACCTTTCTGGTGTCTCCTTGAGGCAATGAGAGTGGAGACAAGAGCCCCCCAAAAAAGGGGAAAGATGCAAGTGGTCATGTCATGAGACATAAACCATCCACCATGTTAGAAGATGTCATGACAGATAAAAAAAATCATTCCTGTATTAATTCACACTGCCATGATCTTGTCACCAAAGGAGCTTACCCCTAGAAGGTACATTAGAGCTGTTTAGAACTGCATAGAGTTTTTGTCAACTAGTTTGTTTCTGCTTTACCACCCTTCTAAGTGGATTCTTCAATTTGTCAGACTGCCCTAAACTCGAGTAGCACAGGTATAGCTTTACATCTACTAAGAACAATACAAGGTAAGGAAACTGACTCTAGTTTATTTCTTGGAAATGGTCATGTTCTGATAAGCATACTTGGTTACTCACAAGAAGAGGAGTATGCCAGTATTGGCCATGGCATAGGCCAATCCCAGGATTCCACTGCCCATAATAGCATTGCCCAGGTTGAAAACAGACATGCCAAAAGAGGTCTTCCCTTCAAACTGAGAAAAAAGCAAACAATATTGTCAAAGAAAACCAAAACCAAAATCGTTTCATGTCAATTTATGCTTGCAAATTGCTACACTTACATCTGTGAAGCGTATAGGTTTCTTTCCATCTGCGTTGGGCAAAAATTCCTCATTCTCCAGTCCTCCTTCTGGATCATCATATCTAATAGGCAAATTTAAGCTTTAACTCATCGTCTATACCCACTATGAAAAATTGCAGTGCTGCACATACTAATAGAAACATTGTGTTGACAATATGCATGCAAACAAATATTCAGTGGAAAAAACATCAAACAAATCTCACAGACATACCTGACTGTTTGAGTGCCATTTCTGTATAAAGATCCACCCGTTGAGGCAAGCACAAAAATAAGGTAAACATGCATTTAAAAGAGCAACAATTTTGCAGCAAGTAAATCGAACTACATGTTCACTATCCTGGTCTTTACCAATTGGAAACTATTATCACAGAGAGAAAGGAAGACGTATTTAAATCCTGTAGTTAGCTTCTTCTTTTTAGTTGACGTAAAACTAGTTGACTTACTTTAAATAATCTAAAATGTCGATTTCACAAATTAACTAATGCAAGACAAAAGGACGTAGAAAAATGCTTGACACATGCTGTGTTAAATGCCATTAACTGTGTATAAGTAACAACGAGCAGCCATTCATTTTTGATTAAAAAGAAAAAAGAAAACACTCACTGATCCTCCTCTAGCATTGTCTTCATTGCCATCCCCATGTCATCTCCAAGATCGTGACTTTTCCCGTTCGATAAGATGTTCATCTCTGAGTGAGCAGGTTCCATCATTCAAGTTCTACCAGATTTTTTGTGGCTTTTATATGTTCCAGGCTAATCCTTCAAAGTCACTCGATATGCTGAATTTCTAGGGAAAAGGCAGAAAAGACACAAACCACAATCTCAGAGATGCGTGGGTTGCTTAAAATTTTAGATCCAGTTACCTGTAGAGTTATTTGCCTAAGTTCCACATCATTGTCAATTATCCAATAAAATCAGCAGTTTTTAGATTATTATGACATTTGACACCAAGACATTCACGGCATAAAGGGTGGGGATGTTTTATATTCCTACTGTGCCACTTTGCTGATTTTTGTACCTTTGTATCTTGTTGTTCATCTTTTTGTAACTATTTATTTGCATACCAAC
Source organism: Channa argus (assembly GCF_033026475.1). Classification (NCBI taxonomy): domain Eukaryota; kingdom Metazoa; phylum Chordata; class Actinopteri; order Anabantiformes; family Channidae; genus Channa; species Channa argus. Next base: position 16,451,092 of record NC_090201.1, on the reverse strand, counting down.
CTTAAAAAAAAATGTTTTTCAAGAGTTTTAGCATCAAACAGCGTTGCAGTGTTGTGCTCTGTTAGCTCAAGCAAAACTAGTTAATGTATTTATGTGGCCGTAACTTTATGATCAGGGTTAGATGTAATGAATACTTACTTTACTAATACTAATATTTGTCTGTACAAATGTGCAGCACTAGTTCAAATTTACAGTTGACACAGTGACGTCCAACAAACATGACCTGATCTCATGCACTCACTCACTAAAACACCTGCAACGCATTACGCCAGCATGGACAGAATATACTGCAGCACAGGCTGATATGCAGAAAAATGCTGGTAAATATGACTTAATTTCTTTGCTCTTTGCAGACCTTCCGTACTGAGCAATGCAAACAAGTTCAGACCCGATAGTCAGATGTCAAGGTCTATTTGAGGTTTTTTTTATGTTTGCTCTTGACTTATGTGTAGTCACAGATCTGCCGATTCTGTGTCACTGCTGAGATCCCACACAATGGCTTACTGATCTTTATGGTGGATATAAGGACAATGTGGTTAAGAAAAAAATGCTAAATCACTCACAACAAGGATTCATTAAATTAGGGCAAAAGCCATTTGCAAAACAGTCATTACTGTAATACTAAAATTACACATTTCAGCTGTGTTTTTCATTAATGACTGCAGGGTTTGCAGTAACTATGGTATGAAGAGAAAGAAGGTACATTTGTTTCAACCGGCACGGATTATGACCTATCCGTAACTTGCTATGGTCTTGCATGACCTCAATGACACAACTGAATCCTCTTCACAATTTCACAGCGAGACCTCAGAGAGACAATACTGTGTTGTTCACTGCAGAAGTGTACAGCAGCTCAATTGTGTTCACCGTGTCTTCTCTCGCAGCGAATCACTATTACTGCTATTCATACTGTACAGTACATCGATACCATGAAACCACAGCAAGAAAAGAAACCTCTCCTGCTGGTTTTTAATGCTAGCAATTTAAACTGACACAAAGTTAGCAAAATGCAACAAGTCATGTGCTGTTTCTTTATAATAAAATTAATTCCTAAGGCTAGAAAAACGAATCCCTGTCTATCTGTGAATGCCATGTACAGTTAGCATATCCTCTTCAACTGAGCACCAGGGGGGTGGAATTTGAAAAGTGTGAACAGGTGGGGTAGTGAATAATGATAAGCTGTTTAGTTTTTCCATCTGTTCAACGTTAATTTGAGAGAATGGCTATTGATAAAAGCTCTCCCTCTGAGAGGACAGCAGCTGCATTTGCAACAATTATTTCCTGTCTCTTCTTGTGTCAGTTGGACATAAAACAGGAAAGGTACAGGACAAGTGGGGAGCAGTGGGCGAGCACATGTAGCTGAGGAGATGCCCATGTGGTGGTGTATCAGGAACAGACACGAGGTTCAGCCAAAAGTGCCTGGCAGCACCAGCTCATCCTCAGGCACGTGTCTGCTGGGGACAGAGGAACACATGCTAACCTCCTGAGATATTGGCCACCACCTAAACCACCCATTTGACTGAGGGAAAGGTGTAGCTAAATGAGATACCTTTTTCCCAATGCTTTTAATAGATCAAATGAACAAATGAACATTTTGAATTGATTTTGTCTGTTGTTCTTAAAAATTATGATTAATAAAATTACCATGATCATATTTTCCATGCCACTTAGCTACTGTAACTGTGGTGTTTTCAGTAAAATCTACACTGTAATAGCAATTAAATAGTTGAACACAAATTTTACCGTTTAATGTCCTTCCCCATATGGCAATATTGTTAAATGGGCAACAGTTGCCTAATTGTTTCAGCCTCTTTGTCATATTTCTCTATTGTCATGAATTAAGATAAACAACAAAGATATGTGTATAAATTACCTTAAACTGAGCCTTAACGTTCATGAATTTATTCAAAAACATGGCTTATCACACCTACTCCGTAGAATCTATCCATTATTCATTAATCCAAATATTAAATTCTACAATAGACAGTCATGCTATAAAGGACATTAGCTTTTTGCAATACTTCCCCATTTTAATGCAGGACACACAAACTTGATGACTAAACTGATAACATCAGATGTTGCACCTTTTCACAAGAGGAATTAGTTTTGAAGCTAGAAAACAAACGTAGCTCTAGAGAGTTGTGGCAGAGGTTCCAATCAATGACTAATGACAAACTAAAGCATGTCTGTTTGGATAGTGATCCTAACCTGCCTGATGAGTTGAACAACTTTTAATGTAGGTTTGAGGCTACAACCAACTCAGAACTTTGTACTGATAACTCAGCACAGCTCCACCTTTTAAAATTAGCCAGCATGAGGAAAAGAACCTGCTGCGCAGGTAAATGAGTAGAAAAGCAGCGGGCACATATCAAATATCATCTTCTAGCCTGAAGTACTGTGCATATGAACTGGCCTCTGTTTTAACTGCTCTCTTGTTCAACAGAAGGTTCCTAAATGTTTTAAATTAGCTGTGATTGTTCTTGTGCCTAAAAAACCTAAGCCAACCTTTTTAACGCTTACAGACCTGTGGCTTTAACATCAGTCATAATATAAATCTTTGAACTCTTGGTTTGGAACCATTTCTCTAGGATCACTGTAGAACCATATCAGGTTGCACATAGGCCTAACAGGTGTTTTGATGATACTGTTGTATTATGCCTGTATTCTATTTTGCAACAGTTAGAGGATCCTGGTAATTATGCAAGGACTCTTTTTGTTTATATTAGATCATTATTACTATTATAGTACTACTAGTAATAATGCTATCAATAATATTTTGCATAAAACCTGTATGGTAAGCGTCATCATATGGGTGTTAAGCAATCTTTGTTTTGCTGGGTATTTATCAGAGAGGGTTTAGGTGGTTAAGTGCAATTTTAAAACATCGAAAGCATGGGGACCCCACAGGGGTATGTACTGTCACAAATTTTGTTCCCAATGTACAACAATGACTGTATGTAACTCACTGTCAGTCAATCAGTAACAACTTGGTGGCAACTAATAGTGAGAATTTGAATAAATAATAAAATATTACAATATACAAACAACCTGATATATACAATATACAAACTCCCATTTTACAATATTATAATCTTGCTCACATATAGGTGCAGGCGTGGTGCTAAAGTTACCTGTCATTTTTTCCTCTTGTCCACTCAAAGAAAGACCACAGTGTAAATATGTCTGTATATATTTTAGAATGTAATGACTCAGATTCAAATTTAGCCTGTGTAACTAAGCATGAACATGTCTGAAAATGTTCCACAGGTGGCTTCTTTTGCTGGAGGTCTGGAATGTTTTGCTGCATAACTTCATCAAGCTGAAAGTTGGTAGAGATCCATTAGGCCATTTGTTTTAACATAAGTCCTATGGAAGTATGTTGAGGGTACTGACTGATACAGCCTTTGTGAACCTGCTGAACCTGTAATGTGTTTTTGTTGCCGATTTGTTTGACACTGTGTTATTTGTTAATTTAACTGGACTATATTCTTTCTTTAGGTGTTACAAGTATTTTCTTCATCACTTTAACATAGAAGTAGACAAAGTGCATCTGCTTTCAGCTAAAATATATAACTCCAATAACTTTCAATAAAAATTTGACTTAAGTGAATCTTTTTTAATAGTTGATGATGGTATTATTGCCAGACCCCTGTTTGTAGCCTCTATGATGAGGATGAATAATAACTGTAATATATTATAAAGGAGGACATGCAAACACAACTTCTTGTGCCAGTCGCAAGTCTGGATAAATGCAGAGGGTTGTGTCAGGAAGGTAATCTGATGTAAAACACATGTCAGATCATGACTTCCACACCAAATCTGACTTCCATACCAGATCAGTTGCGGCCCGGGATAACAAGGACCACCACCGCTGTTGACCTACAGGGTGTGGGTGGAAATTGGGCTACTGTTGGTCAAAAAAGGAGAGGAAGAAGGCGTGTTCATAGGCAGAGAGAGAAGAGGAAAGCCAAGTTTGTAGGGACTTTGAATGTTAGGACTATGACAGGGAAGGCTAGAGAGTTGGTTAACATGATGCAGAGAAGGAAGGTGTATATTCTGTGGGTCCAGGAGACAAGGTGGAAGGTAGCAGGCTCGAAGCTTAGGAGCAGGGTTGTTTTACCATGGGTCAGGTCGGAAGAGAAATGGAGTAGGAGTTATCCTGAAAAAGGAGTTTGTGAGGAAGGTTCTAGAGCTGAAAAGACAGTGTGATGAGTCTGAAATTGCTCTGGACGTTGATGTCGTTGAACTAGATGTTGTGGAAATTGTGATGATCAGTGTTGTTACTGGTTATTACAGATGGTGGTAGACTTTGCAAAAAGGATGGAAATGGTTGTAGTGAACAGGCGAGTGAGATCTGAGAGCGGAGGAGCACTCAGGTGGACTACATCTTGTGTCGATGTTGTAATCTGAAAGAGATCAGCGACTGCAAAGTATTGGTAGGGGGAGAGTGTAGCCAGATAACACAGGATGGTGGTGTGTAAAATGACTATGGTGTTGAGGAAGATGAAGAGGACAAAGGCAGAGCAGAGGACGATGTGGTAGAAATTGAAAAAGAAAGAATGCTGTGTAGTTTCAAGGGAGGAGCTAAGACAGGCTCTGGGTGGTTTGGAGGTGCTCCTAGATGAATGGACCACTACAGCTAATGTGATCAGGGAGACAGGTAGGAGGGTACTCGGTGTGTCATCCTGAAAGAGGAAAGTGGACAAGGAGACTTGGTGGTGGAACGAGTAAGTTCAGGAGTGTGTACAGAGAAAGAGGTTAGCTAAGAAGAAGTGGGACACTAAGAGGACTGAAGAGAGTAGACAGGAGTACAGGGAGATGCAGCGTAAGGTGAAGGTAGAGGTGGAAAAGGCCAAACAAATACCATATGACGACTTGTATGTTAGGTTGGACACTAAGGAAGAAGACGTGGATTTGTACAGGTTGGCGAGGCAGAGAGATAGAAATGGGAAGGATGTGCAGTAGGTTACTGTGATTAAAGGTAAGGATGGAAATGTATTGACAGGTGCCAGGTGTATGATGGGAAGATGGAAGGAGAACTTTGAAGACTTGATGAATGAGGAAATTGAAAGGGAACGAAGAGTAAAAGAGGTGACTGGTGTGGAGCAGGAAGTAGCAAAGATTAGTAAGATTGAAGTGAGGAGGGCGTTGAAGAGGTGGAAGAGCGGAAAGGCAGTTGGTCCTGATGACATACCTGCAGAGGTATGGAAGTGTCTAGGAGAGGTGGCATTAGAGTTTCTGACTAGTTTGTTTAACAAGATCTTGGAGAGTGAGAGGATGCCAGAGGACTGGAGGAGAAGTGTACTGGTCCCCATTTTTAAGAACAAGGGAGATGTGCAGAGCTGTGGCAACTACAGAGGAATAAAGCTGATGAGCCAATGAAGTTGTGGAAGTAGGCTAAGGTCAGAGGTGAGCATTTGTGAGCAGCAATATGGACGTCTGCTCTGGAAAGCAGAGGAATGAAGTTTAGCCGCAGTAAGACAGAATACATGTGTGTGAATGAGAGGGACCCAGGTGGAACGGTGAGGTTACAGGGAGCAGAGGTGAAGAAGGTGCAGGACTTTAAGTGCTTAGAGTCAACGGTTCAGAGCAACAAAGAATGTGAAAAAGAGGTGAAGAGGCGAGTGCAAGCAGGTTGGAACGGGTGGAGAAAAGTGTCAGGTGTGTTGTGTGACAAAAGAGTATCAGCGAGAATGAAAGGAAAGGTGTTCAAGACGGTGGTGAGACCAGCGATGTTGTTCGGCTTAGAGACAGTGGCACTGAAGAAAAGACAGGTGGCAGAGCTGGAGGTAGCAGAGCTTAAGATGTTGAGGTTCTCTTTGGGAGTGACGAGGATGGACAGGATCAGGAATGAGTACATCAGAGGGACAGCTCAAGTTAGATGTTTCGGAGATAAAGTCAGAGAGGCCAGATTAAGGTGGTTTGGACATGTTCAGAGGAAACTCTGTGAATATATCAGTAGAACGATGCTGAGGTTGGAGCTGCCAGGCAGCAGGTCTAGAGGAAGACCAAAGAGGAGATATAAGAAAAAGAAAAAGAAATTATACAGGAGGAGAAAAATTACCCATATATGAAAATATAAAAACAAAAACTGGTTTCTATTTTATATCCAAAAGAACTATAGCATGTAAGCATGAAGTAAAGTAAAAATACATGAAGTTAAGTAAAAATACCCTTGTTAAGTTCAATTAGGAGGAATCAATTAGAGCATATTAATTCTGAGTATGTTCTGACAGGCTGCATGACATTTTTATAAGAACTAACCACCACCTGGCAGCAGGAGGCAGCGAGCAATTAAAGTCAAGGCATTTTAGATGGCACTTGAGCACATGCCTGTAATGAAGTCTCAACATAATCCTAAGTGATGTATTAATACAATTAATTGAGTTTATGAAAAATAATATTTACTAATTCCAACAAAAAATAAACATGGAAAAAACATGTTAGAAACTGTGTTGTAGCTTTGTTGCAAAGTGAATTGTTAATACAACCATTTAAAGTGTGAATTAAAATGAAAAAGATTGTGTGAGAGAAACTGCTCATAACTGCACAGAAGTACTGTAACATATAACAAATTGTGGAGGGGGTTGCTTGTACTGAGGGACGCTCACAGAATTATCACCCTCAGCTCTGTGAAGCCTTACAGCAACTTTCAGTACATTGTTTTGGTTGTGATTGGTTTTTCGGTGTTGCTTGGCTCAGTCTCATTGCACCATTTTCACCAGCTGGCAGCAGTTTTCATTGAAGAAGTTCTGATGAGCGTTGTGCGCTGCCAACCCAGCACCAGACAGATGAGACAATAACAACAAGCTGGTCTCTACACGTGACTCCTTTCACATTCGTAAATTCTTGAAGAGAGTGAGAGTCCTGTTGATATACCAACTTATATAACTTTTAACCGTGGATATTCCATATATGTTAGAGTTTAAAATATGATAATTTATCTTTTGGGAATGTTTAGATACAGCTCACTGTGGAACTACGTAGGTATTTAGGCATTTAAAGAATATATTCTGGCACTGAGTGATCTAGAGAGAATAAATGCAACAAACTCTGGGTTGTAAGTGCTATTTCTTCCAAATTAGCTACAGAGAACTTTCCCATAAGTCAAGAAGCAACACATTGACTGTTTTAATCTTCTTCCAAAAAGAAAAAATCTTGAAGATCAAATGACCTGCAGGCAGAACAATTTAACTGTGGCAAGTGTCTTCTTAGATAAGGTGTATTTATCTATTTCAATACAAAATATCAACAAAGGATGATGACTTAAATATAAATAGATAGGGGCCCAAGGGAGGGTCAGGTTCAAACCCATGGATTATGAGCTTCGTGACAAAGATTAACACAACAGCTGGGCTTTCTGACATTTAAAACATTGACTGGATCAAACTCAGATATTCACAGCAGGCTGCCTCCCACATGCATAAAACACAGGCCTCCACAAACTGCCCACCTGTCCAGCTCCTGCTTGAACTTCCAGCCACTGTGATCACAGCACATGCTGGGGTCACTGACCACCCGCAGCCTTATCTGTTCCTTCTCCACTGTGATGAACCCAGCATGAAAACCCATATAGGGCATTCATGTTTAGAGGGGCCAAAGTCAAAAACCATGCCCCCTTACACACACACCACCCTGAATACACAGACCTAAGTTCTCTAAACTGGCTATATCCCAGAATTGATTTAAAGTTTTCAACCTTATTGTTCTTGGTACTTTTTTTCTCCACGATGCACATCAATTACAGCCAATATGTTTCATCATGTCCTGTCCACACGTTGAGTCAAGCAACTGGGGGTTAAGTGTTCATACCATCTCAATAAAAAACATTAGGATTTGCACAGCCACCACTTTCCACTCTGAAACTAACAGCAACACTCTTGAGCATACTAACAAAGTATAGGGTTCCAAAACCTGCAGTGTAGTTGCAATCCCTCTTCCTCAAAAAATGCACTAAAAACCAAGAGTTAGACAAAAGAAAAACCCTGATCATTATTGTTTTATCTACATAATAACCTTTAATCCAACACTAATTAATTACTTAAACGTTCATGTGTTTTGGTCAACCAGTTTAAAACTTCTAGATATTAGGTTTATGAATTGATTTTCCTCAGTTAATGTCACTGTGGAAATATAAGGCAAATTCCACACTAACAAACACAAATTCAACATTCAAAAATAGCAAAAAGTGCATATTTTAAGGTGTGGTGCGTTTAGAGTGGTAACGTGCAGCATTAACTTCCCACACTTGAAGCCCCCCCCTCATACATATAAATATATATATATATATATATATATATAGCCTCGAAATGACAAGTCAAAAGGCTTGTTATTAAAGCTTATTAAAGCTGCTGATAAGGCTTACCACTCATGTACTGAAGCAAACTGAATATGGTATCGTGGTGTGGTGAGATATTATTCTGAAATACACAACAGTCCCACGAAAATGGTTAATTGGTGCAGGAAAATGAAACGTCTTTGCATTCACCCTGTGCCATGTGGCTTAGACTCCGGCAACACATTAAGGTGTAATCTGAGAAATCTTCAGGAAAATGCTATAAGCCACTAAGGAATCGACGAAAAACGAGTCTATCGATTAGTCATATTTGGTTACGCACTTATCATCTACAAACGCCGCGTATATAAACCAAAAGGTATAAGAAACGTCTGAGTGAATATGTGTTTCTGTGTCTCACGCAGCTCACGTAGACATTGGGCAAATCCTGGAGCTGCCGCTTTTACCTGTTGCAAAGCAAAACTTTGAAAACAGGTTGATCCAACGCTTATTGAGAAAGATTCAAAATCACAAGTCAGACAATAGGTGGACAACAATCTGTCACTGAGTCCGTGAGCCACATGGTCCTAACATCTGGACTTGGCGCTCATTACGAGGGGCGCAAACATGCTTTTCTTTCTTTATTGATCAGCCCCGGTAGGACATTTATATGCACCGACCTGCCATGCGCCTATATATGTGTGTATATATATATATATATATATATATATATATATATATATATATATATATATATATATATATATATATATATATATGTGTGTGTGTGTGTGTGTATATATGAACCAAATATTCGATCATGTTTCGCTCTTTTATACCCCATTTGATTAGAAATCAAAAAAACTATTTTCAAGGTTGTAATAAAATATTCCACAACCTTTCAACAAAGCAAAAGCAAAGTTATATCATCAAACACTGCATCAGATGTGCGAGTAAAAACATCTTTTTAGAAGAAGAAATATACCATGTTGGTGAAGTCTTACCAGAGACGCTCGTCACGAAGCTTTCGTGTTCATTCCGCTGATGAGTGGAAATACTGCTGATTCGGGTCTGTCCCGCTGTGTTCTCTGCCCTGATCTCAGTCTCTTTATATTTGTTGATATTTCTGCTCACTCGCACTGTTCGAGACCGCAGTTACAAATTGCTATTGAAATGGTCGGCATTGTAAACCCCCAAGGAGCTCAACTGTGGGGGTCGCATAAGGTCCGCCTACTTTGTAACCCCCCCCCCCCCATAGCTGCGTTACTCTGTAGATTTCGCCACTCAGTCTCCTGTTAAGTGAGTGAGATACATAGAAAATCGGAAAAAAGTGGCAAACCACTCTGGTTACTCTAGTCTGTGAGGGGATTTACGTGGACTTCAGCTATAACATACACTTTTGCGTCCGGTTCACACGCACACACATTAACTATACCTGGACACACACAAGTGAGCAAGTCATCTTTGCCTCTGACAGACAAATACTGTTTAATACATTCCTTCACTAATTGGGTTTTATTGTACAGCTGAACATCAGGTTGACCATAGATGATAGAATAGAGTCAAATTCTTATCTTTGCAATATTGGCTTTACCTCATCAAAATTGAACACAGCACAAGATGATTGTCCACAACACCCTCACTTCTAGATGCTTTAAAATAGGCCACTCTGTAATGATACTAATGTTCAGAAGTTTACAGTTTTCCTCTGAGCTTTCTGCTTGATGGACTCTGAGGTAAAAGCGATTTAACATCAATATTAATTGACAACATGAAGAGGTTGACCCGTTGCTGACCTGCAGACTTTCATTAAATATATATATATATATATATATATATATTATACTTGTTTTTTTCTTCTGCTAAACTGGTCAATGGACATGATTAATGTGTAACAACATTCTTTGATACCACAGCGGTTTCTAGTGGCTATTTCTGGTAAAAAAAAAATAATAATAATATCAGCCATACTGTACAGTAAATGTGGAACGTGGGACCTTGAGTATCTGTTCTTAAGAATGCAACATTGGCTCCTTTAAAGTTATCAGAGCAAAAATGTTTAACATAATTTTCTCATTTAGACTCATGTTAGTGCCTACTTGACAAATGAGGTCCAATATTTACTCTTCTTTTTGCTGTTTTTGACCCCACCAACTCCTGAATTGAAAAACTGACTCTAACTGCTCCACTATGTTTACCTGATAGTTGTCAAATTTGTCCAATTGGCATTTGCTGCTAGGTAAGCAGCATAAAGTAAAGTTTTAGCATTTTTTGCTGAAATGATGAGACGGAATCAAAACATTGAAAACCAGAAACAACAGAAAAATGTGCTGAAGATTGCTCTCTAAGTCTACAATAAATTGGAGAACTGTTGCTTCATCACTATAGGTAATCAAGTAATCATTAGATCCATTGTTAATTTTAGCAGTACTGAGTATTGCTGCTTTAAAGGTACATTCAATGAGGTATAAAGAACAGTCTTGATATAGCAGCCTCATATCTAGGGCCTACGATATCTCAAACATCATCTTTAATTCTATGTTTGAATGCTCATCCAATTGTCTTAAAATGTACAATTCTAAAAATAAGTACATGTATAAGTGTACCAATTATGTCATCGATGGCGTCACATAACTGCCTTTGTAGTTTTAAAGTTTTATAAAGTTTTCCTAGTCAGTCGTCAGGGAAACAATGCTTCGTTAACAGCTAGATTACACAGTAGTTTGGTAGCGCAAAAAGGCAGCAGTGGAAAGTTGTGTGTCGCTGTGGAGGTAAACGGTTTCTGTGTGGAATGTCTTCTGTGGAATGTATCTGTTATTATCTCAATGTTTTCTGTGGAAATACTTTGTTATGAGCGCAATTTTAGAACGTGGAATTTAATAAATGCTCAGTGTTTGTCATACAACGACCTCTTTAGTGGATAATTGTTGGATGACTGGACACGAATAAGCCTGCCTTTACCACTGGAGTAAAAAAAGGATAAGAAAACAGCATTTTATGACTGTTTAGATTGTCTTTAATATCTAGCGAAATGTAAAGTCAAGTCAAGTCAAGCTTTATTGTCAGTTCTTCCACATGTACAGTACATACATACAGGGAACTGAAATTGCATTTCTCTTGGATCCATGGTGCTTACAGGTAGTTCTAACAGTGGAGCCTAAGATCTAGATCACATAAATATAAAAATATAAAATACACTATACAATTCAACTATACAATAAGGGCATTGGTGAGTATACTAATAAAAGTACAATACAAAGTACAATAAAGTAAAAGTAAAAGTGTGACAAAAAAAGTGTGAAATATGTGACTTGTATCTCTCTATATTGCATTGATAAAATTGGCTTTGTGAAAGTAAAAAGTCATTTTTAAATAGAAGCTATCAACAATAAAAGCAGCACTTGAGCTGATTTTGTTGAAGAGCTGTGTCACCTCAATGTTTTCCGTTTCCCCCTGCTGTCACCACCACATTGTTGCAGCAGTCAGTGAAACTCATGTGGGATTAAATCAGTAAATTACAAATAAGATTCAGCCAGAGTGTACCCAGTGTGTGATAAGACAAGTATGCTGAAGATATGAAGCATACTTTCCACACATTCGTCCCTGATAAGCATTCATTAATTTCATCCCATTCCAATTTTGTCCAGGTTCATGTTGTGTTAAAACAAGATGTAGATTTTACATTACTCTTTACATTACTTTTATAATGTGAGAGAAGACGTCTATGTAATGTAAAAGATCAGTGGGTTGATTTCAAAGACGTTAGCTGAAAATGTTGCTCCATGTTTGTCTGTGCCAATGCCACACCTTTATTTTTGTTGTACAAAGACACTGTATGCAATTTGTACTAACCTGGACATGAAATAGCATTATAAGCTGTGAATCAGGTGAATTTGTTTTTTAATGTACAGTGACCTAAATACCTTTTCACCAGATGGTTCATTAAGAATCCAAATATATGATTTTTACGTGTCATGTTCAGCAACATATAGACCAAAATCATAAGAGATACAGAACATCCACAGAACAAAAGGAGGACATGTAACCAGACTCTCTCCTGTTTCACTCTGATTCAATAGTCATCATCTCTCAATTGTCAATGGGGTGAAGCATGGTACACCTATTGCAGGGTCTGATTCAAGATTCTTTCAAGATACAGTACTTTCCTGCTTTGACCTGAAAGGATCCATGGTGGTATTAGAATTACATAATTCATTTAGTTTCTATAATAAATTACATTTAGTGGAATCATCTGGACGCCCAAAAATATGGATCTGAACTATGTCCAACCCTGGTTCCTCACACGCTAGTATTCTACACAACTCTGGCCAAATCTGATAAAGCACTGAGCAAAATTTGATCCTTGCTGTGCTCTTTATCAAATTTAGTTTATTTAGAAGACTTACATGAGGCTATTCATAGAGACAGGGATACAGCTCATCTTTCACAAGCTGCACATAGACATTTGATGTTTGTGATTTTTCTGAGTGGGATGAAAATATAACAATAAAGTTTCCAACTGAGGCCACAGGTTTTTTAATGTATTGCTACAATATACTGTATTGATGTAACGGAGGATGCAAGGTTCACTACATTTTTTTACATTTTTCCCTTCAGAGGTGGCATCTAAAGAACAGGGCCCAAGGAATGTGCTGTATTACATTTTATTTTCTAACACTCTTTGTTTAAAAGCCCAGAGACAGAAAACCTGAGTGACTTTTCATTGCAACATGTCAAGTGTATCTAGTGCTGTCTAATCCTGAAAAACAGGTCAATTATGTGAATAAACAGACTGTGGTTGATTGCACATATTATGAAAGCCAAGTGCCTCAAAGGGACAACGCTGAGTATTCTGTGGATATTATAAAGCTTTATAGCAGGCCCATCAGAGTGATAGATTGTCCAAATCCCAGTACTCTGGATCACTTGGTATGATCCAGAGTCTTTAGAAGATGGCTCACTAAAGTCTGGGTTTAGCTGTTGTTTGCTAAAAACTACATTAAAAATTGTCACTCGATCAACTCTAATTACTGACACTGTAGGATGATAGAAATTTCATTTCTTTTTCTCCCAGGGGTGATAATAAAGCGAAGCCAAGGTCAACAACCAATCCTGTCGCTAAAAAACATTTGGTATTTTGTTGAAGGACAAACTACATCTGCACTGTGAGTCCGGCTTTCTTCATTTTAAGTAAGTAAAATGTATTTATATAGCACCTTTCACAGATAAAAATCCCAAAGTGCTTTACAAAATGTTAAAAAGAGAAAATATTACAGACAATAAAACTTCAAATATAAATTAAAACACAACTACATCAAAGATGCAACCATAAGAGCCCAGTCAGCTAAAAGCTTGTGTCTTCAGTTGCTTTTTAAAGGAATCAGCAGAATCAGCCACATGCAGTCAGGGGCAGTGCATTTCACAGTCTGGGAGTGACAGACTTAAAGATCCCCAACCGATTTTAAAATGGGTTTTAGGGACCACGAGCAGATTTTGACCTGACAACCTCAATGCTCTTACATGTTACAATGTTACAGAAAGAACCTAATTGCTGCAGACTTTAACTGAATACAGTGCATCCAGAAAGTATTGACAGCACTTAACTTTTTCCACATTTTATTATGTTACAGCCTTATTCCAAAATGGAATAAATTAATTTTTTCCTCACAGTTCTACAGACGTTACTCCATAATGACATCATGAAAGTTTGTTTTTTTAAATCTTTGCAAAAAAAAACAAAAAAAACCCATGTACATAAGTATTCACCACCTTTGCTTAATACTTTGTTGTGGAAGAAAATTCTGGTTGCACTGTATGTGGGGGATGATGTGTGTCAGTTAGGAGCAGATAAACAGCAAACATACTTATTTAGAGCTTCTGCTCTAACCGGAATAAAATGAGATGATAGGGATAATTATTTGGAAAAAAACGTGAGCTCTTCAGCTAAAGGGAAACACAACCATAAGCAGTGTGTGTTTATAGAAACAAGAAATGTGTACAAGTTAGTTTGACAGGGAAACTACAACCATCTATAGTTCACAAAGAACAAGAAATAAAGCCTCTAGTTCAATCCAGATAGTTCATTAGCAACTCCACTAATGGGCAATTATTTTCAGACTTCTTTTCTAGACTAAACTTTTACAATACTGGTACTATAGCTCAAGATCCCCCAGGGCATTACTTTGATTTAGAAATACTGACTTTATCAGCACACAAACATCGAAATCTAAAATAATTTTGATTTATATATATGGCTATGCGGAGGGGTTAGAGGTTCTAAATTTTCTGGTCAAAATAAACATTCATAGCAACATTCATAGCCGTTGACATATTGCAGAATTGGTTGGAAAATGATTTAAATTAATGAAACCACCACTCATCGTTCAAGTCATTTATTTTCTGTACAAAGAATTTTGTATAAACTGTACAGTCATTTTTAACATAACAAGACACAAAAAAGGCATTAAAACAGAAGAAATATGTAAACTATGAAGGTACATTTACTGTGCATATATACATTTTTAAATTATATTATTCACTCTTAACATGCCCCCATTTCTACAGTCTGATTTATGGTAAAAGGCATAATAATGGATCACAAATTGAGTGAAATACTATAGAGGAGAAACTCCTTTTTCCTTCTGTCCCAAGTCAGTGTTAGTTATGATACAAACAAGGTACATTTCCACCTCACCTGATAATCATCTCTGGACTATAATGATAAATCATCCAAGCTTGAGGCTGAACAACTCATTCTAATTCAGTGAAGCGAGCAAACATTGCTTTGCGGACTGCATCTTTGTACGTGTCTGAAGGAGAGAGCGTGTAGTTGGTGCCTTTGGTGCCAAGTCCAGCTCCTTTTGTTCTCAACTGTGCCTGAGGATGACAACAACCTTAGATACTTTACGCACACGTACACACATGTACACACACACACACACACACGTTCTTATTGTAGATACCTCAATTGGTGCCGTGATCCCCTGTTGGTTACGACCAAGTCCTTTTCCCTCCTTCCAGCCCATTGCTTGTAGCATTTTGTTCCCAATATTGTCACTGGTAAGACCATCTTTAGTGGGCTGTTCATAGTTACTGCCCGGGGAAAAAAGGGACATCTCAACATTTCTCAATCTACTATTTAATAATAAATGGTTAAACAATACTTTTAAAAAGTGAACTGTAAGCCCTGGAAAACAGCATTTCAGAGAAATCAGCCCTTGAAATAAGTAAAATAACTTGTTTACATGACTGGTGCTGGTTGGCTAAATTTCTTCTTTTTTGGTGCAGGTGGTTCAGGGATGCCATATTTTTCTCTCCTCTCAGCTGCTCTGTCTCTATATTTCATCTGTTCACCAGAGGAATAAATATGTTAAGAAAGGACAAATATGGTTCATTGCTTACTGGCTGATTATGTATTGAACCAAACCTCTGTTTCTTTTCTCTCCAGCTCTTCCAGCTCTGCTTCACTCATTTTGGATCTGCGAAGAACCTCCAGGTTTTTCTAGAAATGAAGCATTGGGCAGATGGAATCTTATTTAATGAGTCTTGTAGACATTTTGGACATATCTTATTTAGAAAATATAGATGATGTTACCTTGTGGAGGTCAGAGAGTTGCTGATGTCGAATTAGACTCTCTTTGTTGGGGAATTGTCTCCTACAGAGCAAGCATGCTAACTTGTTCCAGTCTGTCAGCTTGTTCTGGCCTCCTTCACCACCATCAGGCTCTGCTCCACCTTCCTCAGGGTCACTGTCTCCACTGTAGGCTGCCACAAGGCCACACTATCCAAGCAACCAATATAAAAGGCAAGTGTAGATATTTAACATAAAAGATGCCTAAAAGTCTATGGATATATATTTACATGGCAAAATTGCTTAAAATAACAATACTCCATGTGCCACAAAACCAGGGGTGAAACTCCCACCTTTGACGTGTTGACTATGGTGGTTGGGGGCTCCTCTTCATGGCACCTTGAAAAGTCTGGTATGAGTCTCTCTAGACTTCCTGCTTGCTGAAGGAAAATACA
The DNA here is from genome assembly GCF_033026475.1 of Channa argus. NCBI lineage: Eukaryota > Metazoa > Chordata > Actinopteri > Anabantiformes > Channidae > Channa > Channa argus. The sequence continues at coordinate 16,434,792 of NC_090201.1, read as the reverse complement.
AAAAAAAATAAAATAAATCAAACTGATGCAGTCAGGACACTGAAGTGTAACAGTTCCACATGCAGTGTAATCATATGACTATATACTGAATTTCACAGCATTACCCTCTTTTCAAAGAGTGTGTAGCCTGCATCAGCAGCTGCTGCCTCTTTTCTCTCTTCTTGACTAATAGGCTGAAAGCTACTCTTGAAGTTCTCTTTCTGCTTGTTGAGGCTTTTAGCCCACCTTTCCATGTCTTTAGCAATCTGAAAGAATCAAATTTGACCATAAAGTTTAAAAGAAAAAAACAAACATACACTCCCAATAAGAGTGAAGAGGCAACTGAGAAATTGAAGCAGAAGAACAGCATGTATGCTAGGACTTTTCACAGTACCTGCTGAGCTGTCTTGCTTTTGGGCTTTTCCTTTTTCTCTTTGCCTTCTTTAGGTTCTTTACCACTTGTTGAAGCAGAATTGCTTGTTGTGCTGTCATTTTGTCCAGTGTTTGTGTCTGTTGAGGCAGGAACGTAGGTCTGTTTCTCACTGTCCCAGTAGAGATACTGCTGGGTCTGAGAGTTGTAGTAATACTGAAAGGATATGGACAACAATGTAAATACTTAAAACACCATCACCTACGCAGATGCCCCAATACAGGTATCAGTATGAGTTTTGAATCTGCCCTTTTGTACTCATACTTGCACTATGACAACATCTATTACTGCATCTGAGACCACTGATAACCTCACAATGGTTGAGCAGGGAGGCAGATGGAACAATGTGTGGTTTAAAAGGTGTTTGACTATGTTATTTAATCCCCATATTCTTCCGTATCTGCTACAGTCCATGATGCTTACAATTCTATCAGGATTGCAGGTTTGCATTCTATGCTGTGTGTTTTTTTTTTCCCGCAAATTGCCCCCCATTTATTAGATGCTGGTCAAAAAACAGGAGGTAACAGGACATCCATAACGGTCTGCATTTTTCTACCTATTAAGCTTTACACTGCTTGTTATTCACCCATTTGCACACACACAGACGGGGAAGCTGCTATGCAACACTCAACTAAGTTGGGGTTCAGTGTCTTGCTCAAAAACATGTCGACGTTTTACCAGAGTAGCCAGGGATTGAACCAACATTTGCGAGATTGGTGGACAATCACCCTATCTTCCTGCGCCACAGTCGCCCCTAATCACCTAGTGTGACTTCCAAAAAGTTGTGCAACACTAACCTGTGTGTTTGGGTCATAGTAGAGACCAGTTTGTGGATCATAATAGTAGCCAGAGGATTCATCATACTGATAGGTTGATGTATCAGGAACAACTGTTAAATATAAAACATAACAATAAATGCAGTAGAAATCTTATTGAATGTAATGAAACAGTGTTTTACCTTAAAAGTATACAAAGTTTATCAGAAATTAAATGTACAGCTGTTTTTTTATTCTTTCAAATTAAAACACTACTCCTGGCTGCATAAACAACAAATGAGAAGTTAGGAACTAAGTATTACTCCCAAACTACTGTCAGAAGCAAATTCTCAAGTATTGCTTTAACCTACAACTAGGGAAAACTCAGGTGGGAGAAAATGATTGATTATCTAATTAACTGCAACTCTCTCTTGAACAATTCAATATTGATGACAAAATCTGACATCTGATCACTACGTGTATGGAGTTTGTACTTGTTATAGTCAATTCAGTTAGGGTCTCAAAGTATTCATTGAAGTGAATATGCTGTGGTTAGCTGGAGCCACACACAAATCCTTGTTCTCTAGAGCAAAAAAAATATAATTCCTAGATTCTGAGAATTACTTAATGCAATATTGCATTTATCTGATGAAATTAAACCATAAATGAATAATCTATCTAGACTGTGTGAATGAAAATCGAGAGATCAGTACTAATATTCAGCCCTAGGAACCACTATTATTTAGTTACATATGTAACAGCAACTTAAATATATTTTTTACTTCAGACACACCAAATCTGAACATAATAGGTTTTAAGGGATCTTGTGTTCATACCAGTGCTGCCATCAGCTGTTTGTCCTGAGGCTGTTAATGTACTGGCAGCAGCTACAGGAACAACAGGCACAGATGCTGCTTCAATGGCTGAGAGTTGTCCTGTCTGGGCTTTGTGCTCCAATTGCTGAACAAGTGGCATTGCCTGCAATTAATTAAGTTGTTAATTTGAGATTTTTACAATAGGCAGTTTAACTATAACATATAGGTAAACTGCCTGGTGTATAGCATAATTACAAATGAACAAAAATGTGTGTGCAACCTGAACAGCAGGCTGAGCAATGATGTGGGGTTGGTAGACTTGGGCACTCTGCGAGATCACTACTCCAGCTGGAGTAGGAACTATTTTTACACCTGGGGCAGCTAAAATTGGAAAAGAAAGGCGTGATTGTGACAATGTCACTGACATCACATTATTACATTGTTTAGTTCTCCACTAGCCTTAATATGAACAAATATTAGAATATACTATAAAACATACAGATGGCATTTTACTAAATGCTAGTTGTTATTATTCCTCATGTTTACCATATTAATATTCTATAAAATAAAGGGTCTGTAACTATGCAAGCACTTAAATAGGTGTGAACCTTCTCATACCTCCTAGAATCCCATTTCCCTGAGAAATGCTGGCTCCGGCTCCTTGCTGGTAATATGTCTGGTAGTCCTAATGAAAATCCAAAGAATCATTTTAAAAGCTACTAAAACTAACTCACCTAATGAAATGTCTAAATAATCATTCAGAAAATCTTGACGTAACAACATGCAGAAACGTGGCAGTGCTGTTTGTTTTCTAAAACACTTTAATGCCTTATGTCGATTTCTTGCAGCAATCGTACTCAGTAATGTCACTAACCATAATCGTGAAACAAATCAGTCACACAGAATTCACAGAACAATTATTTTTATGGGGACGTGTTGTCAACGCTGCCACTAGATGTCACTACAGAAACATATTTTACTAAATGCAAATGTAAAGCAAAGCTTTTAGAAATTAACTGCTCTCAGGCAATTTGTTTCATTATTATTTATACTAACCTGTGACATTGGAGTATAGCCTTCTTGCAGGTAGCTGTATTCTGACATTGTCTCTGAGCTCTGCTGTGGCTAAAAAGGTATAGCATGTATTATTATCCTGTGCCAGTGATTAATAAATTAATAATACGACATGATCATAGAATGCATGGACGTACCTGACTTGAAGACCACTGAGCTGCAGCAATGGCTGTGCTTGCCACAGAGAAGGCACTGACACGATTCCCATCTGGCAGTAAAAGGTCCCTAAAACAAAACAAATGGTAACAACTAAGAAATTAAATAAATAAATAAAAGACTAAAACTCTCTGCTCTTAATTGTTGGCAGTTTAAAGAGGGACGTTAAAGGATACAATGCTCTGCAGATACACTCACTTTCTGGCACTCTTAGCATAATCCACCCCAATTGTTTTTCCATCCAGTTTTAAAGGAGGCTGCAGTCCCTGTAGGATGGTTAGCAGCTGAGAGGCTTCCTATTAAAATATGCAGACATAATTTGAGACACATATGTTAAAAAGGGGGGGAAAAAAAAATAAATAAAAAAATAAAATAAAAAATCAAGGAGAAAAACTAAAGACTAGGGAGAAATATTGGGAAAAAAGACAAAATGAAACTAACAATTGCTTTTACACCAGTAAATGACTTGTCACAGTTTATAATTATTCAATGTCTTTTAATGGATATTAAAGAACGATTTACCAGAGGAGAGGACAGCTGGACAAAGGCAAAGCCTCGGTTCTGGCCTGTCTGCTTGTCCTTGATGAGGCGAATGTTGTTAGATGAAAGATTAGCATATGGTGCCAAGGCTGTCATTATGGCTTCCACAGTGGTCAGGGGTGCAATATTTCTCAGGATGATTGCTGAACAGGAAAAAAAAAAAAAAAAAAAGTGTTTAAGAGCAACCTACCATGAATATAGACATTTTGTTTTATTACAAACACAGTGGAACATTAGATCTCTAAAGTAAAAGTCCTTACTGTCGCCATAGAAATCACCAGTGGGCTGAGTTTCAGACACTCCAGTGTTATTGCTACTTTCACTTTCTGTTGAGAAAATGACAGAGAAGTAGGAGGCACATTAACATAACCTTTCAAACTGTGTGATCAAGAAAATGGGAATTGGAATAAAAAAAAGATATGGGTCAAAAACCCGGACTAAACGTTTACAATAATTCAACTCTATTATGTATTGTTTTTTGTCCTCATTTTCTATTAATGTTTGGTAGGAAGGAAAATGCATGCCGTTTACTGATCTATGCAGTTTGCCTAGATCTGACAGGGTGACAACACAAGAATCCATATTGTTTGGCCTCTACAACTCTCAAAACAAACATTTTGTACTGTTTGCCAGTACTGCTGCATCAGGTTATCCGGATGTCTGCGTCAGTGGCCTCTTGTTGATTAAACTACTTACCAGCTTTGGCTGCTCCACACCTGAAGCACTTCAGCCTCCTCCGGAAATTGTACAGGCCACACTGCAAGTAACCGTTCACATTTTTTTATTATACACCTAAAGCCCTAAACAGTGCTGCCTCAGAGAACAGGCAATCTATATTGGTACTGCATACCATACCTACCTTAGACACAACCTAACTATTACAGCTTATGCAAATGTAGGTGTATGACAAAATATGCTGACAGGACTGCAACAATTACAATGTAAAGGCCTAATGTGTGCATAGGTGCAGTGTTCTGTAGTAACACTTTAATCATGAAACAATAAATCAATAACTTACAGTGTTGCACAGCCAGTCTTCATACTTGTTTCTGGGGTGACTGTAGTGCATGTCCACGTTTTTCCCTTGGATGGTCAGACGTTTCTGAAAGAGGGAGACAAAAATTATTCAAGTATTCATGGTGAGCATCAATCTCATCAATAGAGCAAGCAGTGTTGGAAGGGAGAGAAGGGGAAGAGGGACCCCCAACAGATAGCCTTTGTGTTAAAGACAGGCACATGATGCATATGTGAGCATGAAGTATGGAGGGTTCTTTAGGTGTTTGGGACCCGTGTGCCCAGGCTAAGCTGGAGCAGAGTGTACAATGTGACCCTAACAGATATTTTTGACTTATTTAAAAAGATGAATGGGTTCCTCCCAAAAAATGTTAGTGTGACTGTCTAAAAACAAACAAACAAAAAAAACAACTAATCTACTGGGAAAAGAATAGTTTGAGGTAAATTTGACTGTAAAATACCACTGACAATACCACTGTCAGCGACGTAATGTGTTTATAATCTTAAATGCAGATTCTTTAAGAAGAAACGAGTCAAATCTGCAGTTTTAATTCTCTGTCCTTACATTAAACTAAACAAAATACTTTAAATTTCTAAGTTTTAAATCCTATTTTGTTTCTCTGTAATCTAATATAAAAAGTATTTTTTGAGCTCTGTAACCTAAAATTCATGAGTTTCTTTTCAGTTTTAAAAAGATCAATACAGTTTCCACACTACTCATTAAATACACTTTGGTTGCCTTTTGGATTATTTTTCAGATCCCCAAGATTAAAACTAGACTTGGCGATTGTGAAGCAACCTGATTGGTCTCCATCCATCGGGAGGCATCTTGCAAGTGATAAAAGTCCACGAAGGCGAAACCACGGCTTATACCTAGAGACAGCATTCAAATATAGACGGGAGGTGTGTTAGTTAAGAATCCATGGGCATATTATTCAAAGTCTTCCACAAACTGCTTCATGACCCAGGCCTTGTTTGGTACACAATAGGCCACTCCTTAGGAGTTTTACCATAGCAAGAAATTCTGCTGAATACCACAGTTAATACCACACTCAACAAGGCGTGTGTTTGCCAGTCATCTTTCTCAAAACTAGTAATGCTGCTGATACTTACCTTAAAAAGTTGCACAGGAAACTGAAAAGTCTCAAATCAACATTTTAAATCCTTTTTGTAACTTGACACAACTCTCCCCTAGCAGCTATGGGAAAATGGGTCTGAATGGAAGCAGATTGGCCCTATGGTCAAAAACCGGGGGAAACTCGGGGTCCTTCATATATTGTTCTCACCTGTTTTCTTTTTCATCAGCCTGACATCCACTGGCTGGGGTCCCTCCAGTTGGTCTATGGCAAAGCGAATCTAAAAAAAAATATTCAGACAGTACTTAATCATTTTTTATTTAGCTACACCCTTAAAAACCACAATAACAAAAACAACAAACATTTGCTCTTGTAAGGCAGGACATTTGGACATTGAGGCAGAAATAAAGATTGCGCATCTGCAGAGGAAAACTATGACTTACATCATCTTCTGTGACATGAGGAGAGAGACCCCAGAGCATGATGGTCTTGCTCTTCTTCTCCTCCCCAGGCTCCCTCCTGTAATCCTGCTCTGAGTAGTCACCATCTGAGTGGTAACCATCCTCTGATCTATCACTGTTACGTCTTTTTCTCTCTCTTTGCTTCAACAAAAGAAAAAGAAACACTCTGGATCAGATAAATGTGATGTCAAGCCACAAAAAGGACTTTGCAAAACATCTCACGGTTACTCCAATAATTGGCAATCGCAATCCCCCATGAATTCTGTCCTTGCATTTTGGAGGGACTAATATTAATACTAATATTAATTAATATGTGGTACATAGTCGCTGAAGGTTAGAATGACTACCTCTGGACTGTCTCTTGATGCTCTACGATCACCTTCATAACGTTCACCACGTCTCTCTTCCCCCCAGCGGCGCACATTGTGATCGCGCTCTTGGTCCCGCTCTCGTCTGTCACGCCAATCTGAATCTTCACGAGTTTGGTCAGAGCCATATCTTCCACTGCGTTCTGTCCGACTAATTCTATTCAGGGGGCATCGAAAAGAATAGCAGTTAACTTGCACATCTTGTCTGGAATAACAAAACCTTCCTTAGTGTTATATTCAGATAACTAGAACTGTATCAGCATGTTCTTTGTTAAAAATATACAAACAATACAGCTGGAATATGAAAATGCATTTCACATATTTCCTTTATTTTGTAGTGCTTAGCATAAAATGGTTCTACATTAAGCCTACATGTATAGCTTGCAAAATTGTTTCAGCAGTGATACTTTACAGTTTTATATAACAACCATGTTCATACTTGACTTTAAAAAAAATGTAGATATATATAGACGTAGATATATACATATAGAATAAATAAATAAATAAAAATTGATTCTTTAAATGACAAGTTCAAGGGTCGGTTCTGTAGATTTGGTTTAAAGATTGAGAATGCTGATATGGCAAGGTTACATCATCGCAGATGCTGAATAAATCTATCCATTTTTCAAAAATGCACAGGTTTCCTAGACAACGTTGGGTAAAACATTCTTTTCCCCTTTACAGGTAACAGTATTTAAACCTGGACCATGGGAGTCCCACGTCTAGCATGGCGTACTACGCTAACGTTACTTTTCATTAACTTTCTATCATTACTCACCTTTTATCAGCTCCCATTTTCCCTGCTGCCTCCGCACTCACGGGACCTCTAAAACGAAAAGAGTTACGAGTTTTAAAAACACTCTTTTGATATTTGGCCGTTAACACGCTCGGACAGAGCAGCTGCCCTACAATCGAATTTTCGAGATTAACGCTACCATGTAAACCATAATATGGACGCAGTCTCACACGAGAAAACACATACCACTTTAACTGCAAAGATAGAAGCTATACAATTGCGCTGGTTTCCAGTCTAAATGTATAATAACCTACCAGTGTTGTTTGTTAAAGTGTTACTGCTCACTGCTACTTTACTAAAACGTTATCAGAAAAACCGTGAGAAAATACGATTTACGTTCAAGGACTTTTCATGACACTACGAAAGCGCCTTCTTTATCCCAAGATGCATTGGTGTTTGAAGGTGCATTATGGGTAACACAGTATATTTTAACCCTTGTGTTGCGTCACAGGCGGCACTTGCGCTTGATCTTATTTGCCTTGTGAATAACGTACAAGGGGTTACAGAAATTACTTAAGATTAATAGTTGGTTCGTGGTCACAGCTAGGACTGCTGAGGTCATAGGTTAATAAAGTTTTCTGCATTGTGTTAAATGGAGCAACTGTTTGATATGTTGCCTGAAAGCCTAAACTGAGGGCAATTCGCTTTCCGTTCGTCCGCCATTTTAATTTGTAAGGTTAGGATTTCAGTTTGCCATATTTGCAGTATCTTTAAGTATTTCCATTCAAATATTCTGTTGCAATATGACTGCTTAAGTGAATCCCGTTAACTTTTTTCAGTATCAATGTTTACCTTTGTTTCACTTGTCAATTTCCTTTTTATTTCAGTGTGGCCTGAAATCCATCCTACTTACCAGCTATAGATTATTAAGATAACTTTTCGACTTGTGTTACAATTTATTCTAATATTCAGTTTAAGAAACGATTAAAGAAGTAAAGTAAATTAGTTTGTATGTGTGATAAAATCTCATTCATGTTCATATGATTGGAATGCTGTCATATAGTGACTGACCTAGGCATCAGGTTAAAAGTTTGAGTAAATAGAATAAAAAAAATATATAGTTCAGTCTTGTCTATTTTCAGCAGATTCGGTGCCCTCATACTTTTTGTTAGTGCAAGATAAGCATTTTCAGACGAAGTGAAGGATTGTTAGTATTTTCCAATAGAACATCATTCCCTGAAATATGGAAAATTAAACAGGTACAGTGAAATATAATTCACATATATCGTCATATCTAATACTGTAAATAATATTAATATAGTATAAAATTAATATACATTGTTTACCCAAACCTTCAAAGCAAGCTATACAGCTAATCACAGAAGAAGCTGAGAAAGCATCTAGATGGCATTTGTTAAAGAAGGCAGACCCATGGCTGATTGCTTTTGGGATATAATCTGGAGAATGATCAACACTGGCTGGGTCACAATAGCGAGGGCATCCTATATTGAAAGACCCATATCCCTGAGAACTTTAGTAACATCTCAAAATGTGTCCTAGTGGATCTGAGGGAAGTGTCTTGCATAATTTTATTTCTTCCAGCATCCTATTATTATCCTATTTCTTTGGGCTCTTGTACAGTGTACCACAAACCTGTAATGATGTGGTATATAAAGCTGTATGCTGCCCAGCCATTGTCTGTTTATTAGAGACATTGTAACTGCATGTTCAATTAACCATATTAAATCATATACTAGTAATACCTAATAACTCTATACATGAATTGAGTGCATTGGGGGTCTTAATAAATAAATTTACCATTTACCATTTAATAATTAGGTTTCAATTGAAAAGTAGTGCAATTTTGTTTGTTTAAGGTGCATTTCTTTGTAGACCTGCACAAGACTCCAACTTACTGTGTGTGCATGTTCTAAAATGAAACTTAATCTTCTGTGTATGTTTAAACACATCTGGTCACTGAAAGTCATCCTTACAAAGATATGCTACAACATGAAACAATGTCATTGTGTTTAATTTATTACAGCATTTAAATCCTGAAATGTCACCAAACAGTTCACTGTACAAGCATGTCCTTAATAAAAACGACTACACAATTATTTATTCAACTTGGCACACAAGAATGTTTTCCTTTTACAAGTCTCTGATGTGGTAATTATACTGTATACAACACAGATGGTCAATTATTGTGCTGATACCAGATCCATAATGAAGCATGTTACAAAACGTATATGCGTTTTGTAACAGTGATGATGCTTGAGTCACTGACACTCAAGACATACCCATATTGTCTTTACAAATGTATTATGAGATTAAACATCACAAAACCCAGCCATATAATATAAAATGGTCCATATGGTTCCCAAACAAGGGTAGCTCTTGCTCCATGATGTTTTGAATTTCTATGATGAGGTCTAGGTCAACGTCTCTCCTTTTGTCACCTGTAACAACACGTACACATTTATAAAATGCAAATACAGAGGTCATATAGACAATTAAAATTAGACTGAGGTAGACGATACTTACTCTTGCCTCAATATATTCAATCCTCCTCTCCAGCGCTGTCAGCTTCTCGTTGAGAGTAGCAAGACGGGATCGACACGACATATCTGGCGATATAAACAGCATTGACAGCAACATGCACAGTAGTTATTCTTAAGGGCGTAGCTTTACTGTTTCAACGTCAGCGTTAATTACTTGGGGAGCACCCGTTCACATGTGGAATTACCTGATGCTGGTTTATTAAATACAACTTAGCTGAATAGCATTAGCCTGGGTGGCCCAAAAGTCAGCTGGTTAGCTTTATCAACAATCGACTCTAGACGTCTTGGAATTCAATATTTAACACTTGACACGCAAAAACAACAACAAAGACCAATCGTAAGGTACATCGATATCCACCTTTCTTAGTACTTCTATGTGAACACAACAAACTATCGATAAAGCTATTTGCTAACTGGGAGTGGCCATTGCAAACATCAACACCGAGGCTAGACAGCAGCATAGCTAGCTGCCTAGATTTAGCTATTACACTTACACATAGAAATAATACCAGTGCCTTTATTCGTAAAGTGTTTTTAAGAGCTTACCGAATGAGTTGAGAAAGTCAGCAATTTTTTTGATGCTGCTTGTTATTACTTCTATATACTCTCGATTCGCCCAGTCCTGGTGAATCTCTCTTTGCACTGGATCTTCCTGGCCAGCCATGTTACACGATTCGCAGCTCCTCGTAGCGTTTAATCAAGGATAGCACCCTGTGTTCATCCAGGAAGTACTGTGTTACCCGGTCAAATGACGTTGTAGCTGTTTGATATCTAACTTAAATGTGGGCAATAATTAAATGCAACCACACCATAGTTTTAAAATAGTACACAATGCGTAGAACCGCAATATAACGTCACGATGACGATCCTGATGTTACTTACCGCTAACTGGCGTTTGCTGACACTGGTTGTTCAAATTTACAATTTGAAGCAGTTATACAGCAGGCACAAACTTTATTTTCGCTACAGAGCAACTCAAGGCAGTTTCATTCATTTGCTAACACAGTCAGCATATACACAAGGGCTGACAGAATGCGTTTTTATTTTGGATCCAAACTACGTAGAAATTTATGATAATCATACACTACGTCTATTGTACTTCTAGTTTCTTCGGTTGCCTAATAACATTCCTGGTTGCTGAAGTGTGAGTACTTAATTCCACGATTTGTTTTAAATGAACCAACAATAATAACATGTAAAGTACATGTGCATATACTAAATGACGTTTTTGTGTTAAATTGTACATAAATTACAGTAGTTTTTCACTTGACATAGAATGTTTATTTTCATAAATTATGGTTAAAACATTACCCTGGCCCCGAAGAAGCAAAACATTCCCACAGTGCCATATATTTAACAGTACTGATACATATATGTACTGTAGTAGTGAGGAAAAAAAATCAGTACTCCATTGCTCAATTTCCTGTCTTCCTGTGTATCATACCAAAATGTGACTCGGTGCTCTTACTTTGAAAATGTCGAGCTTTCTTTTTCAAAGTTTTTTTCCACAGAGCGTAAAAGGCAAATGAATTAACTGTTAAGTACAATAATAATAAACGACTTTGTAAAAAGGGGCAAAAGAAAACAAGATTTATTTACTATTTATTGCACTGCCAGCCTTTGTGCCATAAACAAGAACGTGTCATCACGCGGTTACCATTATGTTAACGATAATATCAAAGCGGGGCAAGGGAAAGCATCAAAATACACATTGTCCTGTCGACAACATGAACTATCGAACATGAAGTACACTTCTTACAAGGACAAGTTTGTTTTATAATAATTGTACACGCATTTGTAAGCAAAATTGTAATAAAAAGTACCCCTTTGGTCAGTATAAATGGTACTTTCCAGGAAGTTCCATGCGGTACGCGATCTTTAGGTCCTTAATCGTTTGAAGAAACACCCCAAATAAAACAAGGACAAGAACCAACAGAAAACAACAATAATTATTCTCGAAAATGGCAGTCTGTTACAGGCAATATAATCGTTTTTAGTTTTCAAAAGTTGTTAATTATCGGTAGGCTACCTGCTCCGCCTGTTAATAAGCCATTATGCCAGACTGGTTCGTTCTGTGTGCGGTCATTAGCCTGTTGTTAAGTCTTTTAACTGTAGCTGGTTACATTGTTTACTCGGGACTCCTCACAGACATTACCGTGCTAACTGGTTCTCCTCCCATAAAGAAGATCACATTTGCCTACAAATTCAAAGAAGGACCGTACAGAAACTGTGGACAACTTTTTAGGGAATCTTATTGTATTGGACCAAAGCTGTCACGCATCGGAGTGTTTTATGATGACCCTAAAAAGGTAATCCTTCAAACAATCTACACTCAGCTGAGCAGTGATTGTCTTATTGCAAAAGTTGTTTATTTCAATTGTGTTTCTCCACGCTTTCCTCAACAATTTTAACTTTTGAGACATGCAAGGTTCACATAGCAAATTGGGTTATGTAGTCCACTAGATGGCAATAATGTGTTTCTCTTAAAATGAGTACGGTCACTTTGTCTGAGATGAATAACATCTCTGCAGGAAGTCAGCAGTTAAATAGTCTAATTTCTTTTATGTCATTAAAACGTGCATTTTCATAGTAAATAGTCAATTTGGTGACATTTTGCTTGGTCCTGACATAGGCTCTGATGATATTTTGTAAATGTTATTCACCTGTATCAGGATTTTAAGAAAGGTCCAAACCATAGGTTAACCTAATATTAAAACATAATCTCAATATTTTATTTACCAACAGCTAATAGATATGTTTTGGTAAATGCAAATGATAATGTTATTTTCAGTAGTACAGAAATGGCTCGAGTCTGTTTTAGCTGATTTCACAGTTTTAATAAGAAAGTGTTGAGTCTAATTACTAGGCTTTTTTCCCCAAGGTTTTGGAATAACATCCTTTATGCTAATCAGCAATAGCGTTTATTTAGAGAGAATTAGTCAATTAGTACTGCCGGATTGGTTTTGTGTTGTGTGTTGGAGGACTTCCCAAGCTGGTAATGTTGGATTCACCCTCTGACAGTAAACTGACTAACTTGTCTTATTAGCTGATGGTTTTTCACAGCAGCATCTAGATGTGTAAATCAGAATTACATTGGCATTGTTGTTGCTCTAGCTGAGAGGAGCTGAGGTGCGACAGTTTATGGGACAGTTACTGTCACTGTAGAAAAGTGCCACTTTAAAGTGAAACAAATCACTTTCAAATACTAAATATGAAATAAAATTTTGTAAATAATCATGAAATGATGTATTTCTAGTGATCTATTTTATAATATACATTTCCTATATTTCTCCATCAATGTTATATATCCAAATGGGTAAACTCCCATTTCTTTTAAATGAGACTGAAGCTACTGCAATCTCCTTCACTGCAACATCAGAGCTGCTAAAACACAATTCAGAATTTGGATCTTTTTGTGATATGTTTTCACTTCCCCCATTCCCTGTGTGAACTCATCCATCCCAAAAGCTCAATATCTATAAGCACCAAGAATTAATAATCGGCTAGATCTGTTTTCCTGATATCTAATCCTGCTTACACACTGCGGTCTCCAAAATCTTAAGTGAAGTCCAGTAAGATTTGCTTTTTCAATATACTCTGTTCAAACATAGAAATAGTGTGTATAGCTGGCCATAAGCTACATGAAAGCTCTATTGTACACTGTACTGTAGATCCGGGGCCTATATAAAAATAGATATCATTTGAGAATTTGAATATGAAATATCACAAAAATAAGATAATTTTTCAAGCCAAATGTGCTTAGTCAGTAGTATTGTGATATAATCTCTGTCTGCATCACTCAACTGGAATTGTTACATTAATTCATTAATAATTAAAACAAGATTTCAAGAGTGTTGAGTGTTGAAGTGGCACAAGCATGGCTTAAACATTCCTTGTCCTAATGCGCATCAACCTGAAGGAATGTAACCGGAGTTTAGTGGTGGACTCCGTCTGCTCTGTTTCAAAACCCTTTTGTCAGGCTCATCCTTTTTTTTGTTCCCAAGCCAGCAATTAAGCTAGCAGTGGGTCCTAGTTCCTCTGCAAAGTCACACCCAAGTCCTGATCTAAGTTAAAATAATTGGTGTAATGATCTCAGCTCATTAGCGTCTCAGCCTCAAGATGCCATTCAGTCCCTGCATCAGGAGCCCCAGAGAGTGCTTTCAGATTGGTATTTGGTGGCTAGTCATACACTGTCCATTGATATTTGCTGTTCGAAGGATTTTCAAAAGTGCAGCAGACAGAGGATAAGTGTCAGCATGGCTCGCCTCATCCTTTGTTCTCAGTTTTCTCACTTTTACCTCCTTTAATCACTTCCTTTGGAGAAACAAAAGACTTCAACAAGGACTTGAGTTGGTCCTGAGATGGTTGCCATGGATACATGGCTGGAGCAGCTCTGTCTGCTCCAACAAATGGCTAATACACATTTTGGAGTCCTACTAACTAAGCCCCTCCACCAACCTCTTCAGTTTCATAGCCAGGAGGTTTCTGTGACCCAGTGTGCCCACTTCACCTCCACACCACAGTCCTCTTTGCTCCCCTGCTGTGCCCACCTAACATCAGAGAGACGTACCCAGGGTATACCATGTAGTTTTCTGTCAAACATGATATTCCAAGGAAATGATCGGGGTCAAGGTTTTGGGTCCTTGAGATAGAGATTTTCTCAAGTGAATGACAAGTGCAATAGTCTTGAAATGACACTTGTCTGTTCATCTTCAGAGGCTCATGTTTGGGTCACAGTGTGGTGGAAGCTGTGGGCATGGTAGCTGGGGGAAGGGCTGGTTAGTAGGAAATGTGCATCGGTCTTAATGTTATTCTTTGTGGAGAATGATGAAATAATAGAAAATCTCACTAATACTTGCCCTGTTGGGTAGTGAAACATTTAAGATGTAAGCCTTACGGAATCTGAGTGTGGTTGGAAAATACTAAGTACTACTTTGCTTTTTGCCCTGCCAAAGCCAGTTCAGGCAATCTGCTACAGAGACAGGAAGACATGATTTCTTGAGTGGAACTGCAGAACATTTTGCTTCAGATGAGCTTCAAGTGTATTGAAGAAACATCAAAAGACAGCACCACTTGTGTCTTGATGAAGGCAGAGACACAAAACAAGGATTGTGGACAGATGCTTGTGCTTTTGGCAGTGGTTCTTTGTTCTGAACTCCTTATCTTAAACTCTGTGATGATTAATAAGTCCACTCAGCTCAGACTTCCCACGTTGAGCCCCCAAAACATCCAACGAGTCAGATATTCTCATGTGTAAAGTTTCTCAGATTTATTTGTTGTATTTAGAGTAAGAGCAATCATGGCAACAACGGAACATTTAAATCCGTCTAAACATGATTCTGAACAACCTGTCCAAGGTGTACCCAGATTATTACCCAGTGACAGACAGGATAGGCTCAAAATCCACCATGGCACTAATAGGTTGGGCAGTTAAAAATAATGGATAAAACTTTTTATCTTGACTTTAGTGAAAGTCACTTTAAATATGGTGTTGATGAGGTTTTGTAAGTTTCTGATAGACATTTAATGTGTCTATCATAATCTCCATCTCTGATCATTGTGGTTCCCTGCTTGGGTTGGTTTACCTCTCATCAGTAAGTGTTTGAAGCAATTGCACTTCATTTATCATGTATACAAGAAGAAATTAACATATTTTTACTAGTGGTATATTTGTGTTTCATGCTTGACAGCCATGATTTAAAATCAGCATCCCAAAGCTTTTGCTTATACCAGAAATCTTTGCACAGATCAAATTGTGTTCACAGATCAAGAAAAATTAGATAACATAGATTTTGATACCTGCCCAAAGTTAGACTTCTAACTCTGAAATTGAATTCAGAGTTTATTTCCTCACAGTCTGACACCAATAGAAAATAAAGCTAGAAATTCTGGACTAAATATTCTTGTAGAACATTGTTTCTTTTACTAGTTGAATGAACAAAATTCATAAGTTTATTACAGATTGTTCACTTCCTTCAATTTTTCTCTCTCTCTTCCTCCTTCTGTGTGTGTGTGTGTGTGTGTGTGTGTGTGTGTGTGTGTGTGTGTGTGTGTGTGTGTGTGTGTGTGGGTTTGTGTTTAAAACATTGTGAAGAATTACTTTATGCTGCAGTGCACAGTGAATACCACACATCTACCCATTGTACGCCCTAGGTGTTAAGGAAAAGGGGGAAAAAGGCATTCTCAGATACATTTGCTGTGCCAGAAGCATAGCATTGATAGGTTTATGAACAAATTGGACCATTCCAGCTTATTTATTACATGAGCATTCAGTGGAGCGCAGTTCAGCACAGTAGGGAGAAGGTCTTGGATGTCCCAGGAGTATTCATTTGTAAAGTGTGTCTCCCTTTTCATCTTTTTTAATGGGCACCAGGGTGCTCAGAACGGAGAATGGAGCAATAATTGCCGTGGTGCCAAATGCTCCACTTACAGCTCCAATTAATGAGCATATTTTCTCTTTAACTTTGGCATCTGGCTGGCATCAGAGAAGATATGTTTTTTCTTTCTGATAACATTCCAGTGTTTTTGTTTTTTCTTTTTTTTCTTGTGTGTGCTAGTCACAAACATTCCTTACATTACACAATCGAAATATTATGACTCATCAGTCTTTAGAGACAGGTGCTTTGGAAATGTTGATGGTAGCTGGCATTTCAGTTTTCTATCTAATCTACCTTTTTTCTCGTAGATTGAATGGCATATTTAGGGAGATGGTGCACATTGTTGGGTATTTTGAGCAATCAGTTCCCGTCCTAAAACACAAGCAGAAATTGTTTGGAAGTGGCCAGATAGCATTTATGCTTGAAGGCATTAATTTCTCTGTCAGTACTGTTGTTTTCATATTAGAGGCTTGTATAATTATGCAATTTGGAAAAACTATTATGAAAAAAAGCAACGTTGGTAAATGTTTGATTTTATGTTTATCCATTTTTTCTTTATGAGCTGACTATTATTCAATGTTTCATACACTCTATTTATCATAACAAATTTTGTGTATAATTTTGTTGTTGCGTTCTTTGTTTCTAGGTGTCTGGGCCACAATGCCGCTTCGCTGTGGGCAGTATTCTGAGCGAAGGAGAAAACAAGCCAGACGCGGAGCTCCTGAAGCGCTATGAGACATCAGGTTTCAATGTCTTTTCCTTTCCTGAAATCACGCATGTGGTCACTACCTCGTTCCCCAACAAGACATTTATCTCCATCCTCCTGAGATTGAGAAAAGTCTACCCCCAGCTACACCACTACATCAAGGTATTGTATTGTTGGGACTCTTTTCTGCAGGATCTCTTTCTGTCCCATGCCTCACTTATATTGCATAGTACAGTCAAATCTCGAAACGTACGTCACCGAAAATAATATCCTAAGTCGTATTTTCAAGGTTTTCAAAAGAACTGAAAAAGCTGAACAAAACATAGAATAAAAGATTATAAATAAATAACATAGTGTTATACTTTACAATTATTTTAAAATGTATACAGTATATATCTCACTATATTTAAGTATGGTTGAAAAACTATCGTGTACACACTACACAAACTAGTGTTTGTGAGAGAGAGAGAGACAAAAAGTCAGAGAGTGTCCTAATTTCTATGTAAACTTGGATGTATAGGTATAGGAAAAAGAACTAGCTATCACAGTGACACAGTGAAGCATACAGTATATTCACACATCCAGCATCATCCTAGCCTTAAGCCCATCATATATACTATGTGTCCCATGGGCCCCAGTGTTCTCACAAAGTGTCTTGGCTGCACATTGAGTCAGCACACTATTAAACCTTTTATAAAAAAGTCTTACAGATTTACTGTAGATATAGCAGGCTTTCATTGTTTCTGTTTCAATACAGCTTCAGTAACCTATTGTAACCTATTAGCAATGGTAATAGGCAGAAGAAATTATTATGAGCCACACCTGAAGTATTTATTTTAGTGGTAAGAAATAAAAAAGGAATGTGCAAACATGTATGATTGAATCAATCATTGTGTGAGGCAGGCTTATGTCACACATCAGCAAGTAAATGATCAGTATCCGAGTGTCACGTACACATGTGAGTTGCACTGTGTGTTTTCAGGCAGCACAATGTTAAATAGCATTTTCTGACAAACTGAGCATTTTAAATCTTTTTTTATTTAATTTTTCATTTAATTATTTTACACACGCTTAAGCCATTTTCGGTGCATCCCAATCGAGGACTGGGAGGTGTGTGTTGTGTAGTGCTGCAGGAACAGATTTATGGTTGTAAAGGGCAAGAAGACGTGGAGTGGACTTGAAGACGAAAGAAATTGGAGAAGAACAATTTGAGCCTCTTTTAGCACTTTATGATGAATGATTTCACTGAGTGGTGCTTGAGGGATGCTGGGAAAGTGAGTCATTGTAAAAGAGCAGAGAGTTTTGTGGATTTGGTTTAATTATACGGTGTGCTAAAACAGGTGGCAACACCACAGGTCGTCTCTATCACTCTCCCTCTGCTGGAGGATTGTTTTTGTGTGTCCTGTCTAGTTGGCTCTACCATCTGCTTGGATGGTGTATAAACCTGGCTCTGTTCCAATGGCGCTTAGCCTGTCTGAGAGGTCAGCTTGCATAGCCGTCAAAACTGGGCATCAGTTGCCATCATTAGCAATATTAAATATTGTTTTGATCTGTGTTCTTTCACCTTCAGCATAATTTGCTGTGCTGTTTGAAATCCCAACACTTACAATAGGAAGCCCTACTGCATCATTAATCAATCCACATATACAATCTGTAACATAAATACATAATTATTTTTAATTTGTTTTTAAAGTATAGTATGTCTTCAAAGTATAGATAGAATAGAATTTTTTTGTATTCTTCTGCCATTCTGTTGGATCACAAAAATGAACCTTTTCACAGATGATCTGGTGTTCTCAGCATCAGAAGTAGCATTACATCTTTATATTTTATATAGCTCAAACTGAAAGAAAAATATATCCAATTTTGAAAAGGCTAACAAAATGTCTACAATGTTTTTGTGCTGACAGTAACTGAAGAGCCAGTTATACCATTAAAAGGAGTTGAGGCATTAGTTGCATCAAATTATCATTTGTACAACTATAAAACATTTAACTTCATTATAAATTGTTAATTGTTAATCTAAAACATGCCATCTAACAAAAGCAGCTTAACAGCACAGTTAGTTCTAAATGGATTTCTCTTAGTGAATAAAGCATGCTGTTGACGGCTGACACTTGGGATGTCCCAAGTGGTCAGACCTTTTCAAACAAGCTCATTAGCATTTAGCATGCCTGGCTTGGCATAGCAGAATGATTTCTGTCTGTCAGACACTTTGAGTTGCTGCCCCATGGTCAGGGCTGATATTTTCCTAGTCAGACCATCGATCGGCCCCAGTGTTTTTCTTCTGTGCCTTGGCTTTTTAGTGGTGAGCTACATCACACAGGCCTTGGCATCTTGAGATTTGATTCCGGCATGGTGGCCAGGCCTTCAGCCTGCATTGGGGACTGAGGTAGGAGGATAATATTGCTGACATTCACAGAGATCTAAAGGTTTGTGAAAGGCAGACGATGGAACATTTGTTTGCTAGAGGGCACAGAAGTTTCTTGCCAACACAGAGATTCTGGACTGAATGTAAAGAAAGTTTTCCTTTGTTCCTTAGAAGTGCCCTTTTTTTTAGCAATGGACACACATGGTAACATGTTCATGAAGTCCTCCACAGCATAGTGGATAATGAAGCCTTGTTTTTGGGCCATAAGGTGCTGCCTCTTGCAAACATGGGTGAGAGTGCACAGATGCTAGACCGCAGGGCCTGATAAACATGCAGGCTTTTAGCTAACAGTGACAATTACAAAAGGTCAGAAAAGGTCCTAGACAAAGTAGTGGAGGCAGTGATTTAACAAGGAGGCCTGGTTTAGTTTTAATAGAAATAACTACAATTTCTAATCTATTATTTCTATTTATGCATTTTTAATATTTTTGCTAGGGACAAGCAGTATTTTAAACATAATTTATTCCTTTTCAGATATGGAAATAGACTAAAATTTTATTCAAAGCCCCTCAGGATTGTTGCACGTTGAAATTTGCCATACATCTTTTGTGCATTTTAAATGTAACACAACACTAATGTGATGCAGGGATAAAGCCTTGTGATTTGGATGATTCATTAGCACCCTGTCAGTTTTCTAAAGTTGTCTCACATGAACCCTTTAAATGTTTAACCTGTATTCATTTTCTTTAATGATCATACATAAACATCTTTCTCATGTCAATTTTCTACTCAATATAATGAGGGAAACCCTAGTTGACACACTTGGTCCAGTTTAGAAACAGGATACAAAAGAATTAGTTGCTATATAAATGGGGCATATAATAGAATATTAAATTACCTTTAGGTAAAAGTTTTAGAACGATAGAATTTTTTACGTCCAGGTTTAGAAATATTCAACATATCTAAATGGTTATTTTAAAATGTATTTTTACAAATTTTGTTGCCATGATCCATGTGGTGGCCCAAAGAGCTCACAGCACTGAAAATTAAGAAAACACATGCAAATATGACATCAATATGACAACACAGACTCAGCCTTAAGAAACATGCTGCAAAATGCCACAAAACGACCAAATGAAGAAACACGCTGCAAAACCACAGCACAAACAAATGGAGAAACGCACTGCAAAAGCCAAAACTAATTTACTAGTATCTGTGATTTGTGATCTGATCTTGCAAAGTTGCAAATATCAATCAACAAAAACAATGTCTTTATTGAAAACACCCATTAAGCATACAAAGTCATGGTGGATAATAATGGCAACTTTGTTTCAATGACCAGTTTAGCCACATTTAGAAGCAATACAAGCAAGCGTTTCCTATAGCTGTGGATTAGATCTGCACAAAGTTCTGAAGGAAGTTAGGACCAATCTTCCTTACTGCTTCAGATCAGCCATGTTTTTGGACTGTATGCTAAAATATTTTTCAATTTATTTCTTCTTTATTGCAGTAAAGAGTTTAACTAACCTCATAAATTATTTTACCACGTGTTATTTCTTTTGCTGAAAATAAAAATGCAGTCATATTGCAATGTAGTTAAATGATTATCTCTTTGGAGTGTTATTTATAACCAATCCATTATATTAATGTACAAACTCATTTGGCCTCTTTTATGAAAAATGTTGCATCACGATCTTATGAGCTAACTCTTCCACAGGAGGCTCTGTGGACCGTGTCTGTCAAATGTTCAAACATGACTTTCATCCTCCAGCAGCTGGGAATCCACTGTTTGTGTTAAATGTCACATCTACATATGATTGATCCGATTTAAACTTTATTCTTTGTTGCACTGTCGCTCTGAATCAAGATCAGGCAGAAGGGTGTGATTACAATTTAAGAAGGGTATTTATTTTTAGATATGGGACAATTTGTTTTGTGCCAATGGTTGTCTTATCAATCACTTAGATTTGAAGATCACTTTGCTGTGACTTTCTGTATTGTTAAAACTGCTCTCATTTGTCCGTCTTTGCAATGTTACCTGATATAGTTAAAATATGTCAAAGACAATAAAGGGCCATAAAAAAATATTGTGAAGCTACAGTGTTTTATTTCCTGCCTGACAGGATGGCAGTAAAATAGATCCCTCAGGAAAAGAACATGTAAAATGTTCAGATTTTTAAATAAAAATCAAAATATATTTATTGTATACGAAAACAACCTAAAAATACTTTAAAGTCCCATTGTACTGTGAGACTGTCCTCCTCTAAAGCATGACTGGGAATTTGTAGACGCAAGGAAAACGACTAACACAACAGCAGCTGCAGCTTCAATGCAGTCACCTAGTATTTAGCCCAAAAAACTTTGTCAGGAGCTGGTTGGGGTGGATGTATGGATGAACAATTCCGAGAACTTTCCCACAAGAGACCAGAATTCAGGTGTACTCCGAAACAACAATGTGTTGCTTTCTTTTAACAGGTCACATGATGTGAGTCATGTGATAGATGCAATACAGTATTGCATCAATACGTCACTATGTTGAACCTGCTGTTGACTATGTCCAAACTTCTTTCTAAATTATAAGAAAATGTTGCTCTATTAGGACTAGCTACATATTACACTTGTTCTCTTTAAACACCTGGTCAGTTTGTATGTCTGTGATGTACAAACTTGTATAGAAGAAGAGAACACACTCATTCTCTTGGATCAGCTAAAATATTCAGACAATTTGGTTATCTCTTTTGTTGAGATAAAAATGCAATTGAAACGAATTTGCTCTAGTGTCCTATTTAGGGATTTTCTGAAGAGCAATCCAAGAGGCAATTTTGAACCATTCAAGTATGAGTCCAAAAACAGGGTGGGGGTACCCTAGCGGGGACCTGAGTTTTGAGACCTTAGTGAGCAACCTTAAGGAAATGGGAGATATAAAAAAAGGCTTAGGATTTAACTGCTTTATTCAGCTCAGTGACTTTCAAATAGTCCTTGTTCATTTTTCAGTGCTGAATAAGTCTGTTTAAAGAGTGGTGTTGCTTGAGTGACACCTAGATTGTTAATACTGGCAATGACTACTGTCACTCATTATGCCCTCGGTCCCTTTTGAAATACTTTTTTATCCCTTGGGGCTTTGAAATGCAATGTAGACTATTAAGGGGTTGTGGAGATACTTCGTTCCATCATTCCCTGTGTCATGTAAAGGAACAAAGCTCTTAGAGGATATCTGAAAAGACCGATGTATTATTCAGTTTTGACATTCAAAATAACCATGTGAGAAAGCAAAACAGAAAGAAAATACAGCTTTTATATGGTTAGAGAAGTAAAGGGTGAGAAATAAACGGAGAGTGAATTGCCAGGGAGAGGAATGCAACCACAAGGGGGCACAAGCCAGTGTCTTCTTGTGCCAGTCCCTAGTCTGGATAAATGTAGAGAGTTGTGTCAGAAGGGGCATCCGACGTAAAACTCTTGCCAAATTAAACGTGAATCATGGCTTCCATACTAGATCGGTCGCAGCTCCGGTTAACAACGAATGCCACCAGTGCTGTTGACCAACAGGGTGCCAGTGGAAATTGGGCTACTGTTGGTCAAAGAAGGAGGGGAGGAAGGCGTGTTTGTAGACAAAAAGAGAAGAGAAAAGCCAAGTTTGTAGGACTTACAATAGGGACTTTGAATGTTGGGACTATGACAGGGAAGGCTAGAGAGTTGGTTGACATAATGCAGTGAGGGAGCTGGATATACTCTGTCTCCAGGAGACCAGGCTACATCTTGTGTAGAGGCTATAATCTGAAAGAGATCAGTGACAACAAAATATTGGTAGGAGATCCAACAGCCAGTATCACAGTGCTTTGTCTTGTCTATTGCCATGTTTTGTCATGTGTTTTGTTGTAGAAAAGTGACAATCGATGAGTTTTTCTCTATATATTTCACCACAACATTGTATGTGGTGCAGTTTTTTTTGAAAAACATTATGAAATTGCTTAACATGTGTCAGTAGTACAAATATTTCTAGGTGTACTTAAAAAGATCATTTACATATCTGTACTTTACATAAGTAGATTTAAGTATGGCTGCTTTGTCTTTGACTTTTACTTTAATACAGTCACTGACTACTTCATTAGGTACACCTGTACAATCTAATGCAATTCACTGTAGCAGCTCTGCCACGAATTCTACTTTTACAAGGTTATAATTTCTCAGTTTTTAAGATAGAACTGTCAGAAAGGTGATAATTCCACTAAGTGTTTATTATTGGGTGGGGGAGTTGTACTCAAGTGAATTATGATAACAGTCGGTTTTAGTCACTTAAAAATTAAAATGAATAAGGGGACCTGCACTATTTTTAGTTAAGTTACCCCTTAAATCGACCAGACAACATCAGTGCTCGTTCAGGTACCGACGTAAAAACACCCAAATTAACGATCTATAAGAGTAAGTGATCAAAACACTCATTAAACGATTAGAAACATGCAGAAAAGCGATAATTTCCGCTGTTCCCACAGTTCTTCATCCACCGCCATTACTGAACCACAACAAGCTTGTGAGCTAATCCCTAACTGCTACAAACATGTTAGCTTAGATCCACCTAACGCTGGAAGTTACCAGAAGCTGTATGTGCTGCACTTAATGTACTAAACTGTTTAACCTTCCTCTTGTGTTAGGGTCGGCACCGACCCATTTTCAGTTTTAAATGCATAAAAAAACCATATACATTTGTTTGTTACATCAAGGCTTTTTGACTTTGTCAGTAACCTCTATTTCAACAAAATAAAAAACATTTAAAACTTCTAACTAAATTATGAAATGCTCTTATTAAAATTATGACATTTGTGATGTTAGGGTCGGTTTCGACCCACTGCTAAAAATAAGGTTATAAAGCAATATTTAGAGCAAAAACTGAAATAATAAGTGCACTGTCAGCCTAAACACTGACAGCCAGCTCCTATCCCAATCATGTGAGCTTTAAGTGACTCTTGTTTTCCTGTATAGCTGCACAAATACAGAACAAACAAACATGGACGCGTCCAGACGTGTGAATTCAGTATTGAATTGGTGACTTGCAGAGTTCACATCTCCAATTTACAGCTTCAAAAATGAGAAAGATTTTAAATGAGCCAAGTTCTGGATAGTATTTTTTGTGAAAATGAGGAAGTAAACACAGAGGAACAAAGCGACATGGATAAGCAGGTTTCTGAGGAGGAAGACAATGTAAAGTTTCATCCAGAAGAGACAGACACATCTGATGAGTCTGATAAGGAGGCCACCATTGAAGAATTTGCTGAAAGTCCAAAGATGGTAATATCTTTTGGAGGTCAGTACCTCATGATGCACATGGCAGGGCAGCTGCTGCAAATGTCATCAAAATGACCCCTGGATTCACAAGGTTTGCTGTGACGAGAGTCAGTGACATCAAGACATGTTTTGAGCTTTTTATGCCATTGTCACTAAAAAGAGTAATTCTTGTTTTGACAAACCTTGAAGGAAAAAAAAGTCCATGGTGACACGTGGAAAGACATTGAGGAACACCTAGATGTTTACCTTGGTGTTCTTCTTCTTGCTGGAGGGTACAGATCCTGCAATGAGGCCACTGATAGTCTCTGGGACGCATCAACAGACAGAAATATTTTTCGTGCAACAATGTCACTTATGGTATAAAAATCTGGGCAGCCTGTGATTCAAAAACAAGCTATGCCTGGAATTTATAGATTTACACAGGCAAAGTTGCTGGCGGCATCCCAGAGAAAAATCAAGGAAAACGTGTTGTCCTCGATATGACTACTGGACTGCAAAGTCACAATATCACTTGTGACAATTCTTTGTACCAGCTATGACCTTGGATAAGAGCTTCACAGGAGGAAACTTTTAGTGAAATTTTAGAGAAATAATTTTATTTTTTGGCTTTTCCTTGAAGTAAATGTATACGGGTCAAAACTGACCCATAACACCATAGATGTTACTATTGTTAAAAATATTTTATAAAAAAAATAAAAAATGAGCAAAATTATTAAAGTGATGTGTACTAACAACCCTTAATAATGGTAAGGTAACAAAACAATCTTGTATTTATTTATATTTTTCTATTGAGGTTCATTTTACAATGTTCTTATATTAAGATTGAGGGGTATAATGACAAAAAAAAGCCCCAAAAGGCCCACACCTAAAACATTAAAACTAATATTTTCATTGAAAAAGAAGCCTAACAAAGTAACCAACAAATGAGAAACAAATTAGATGAGAAATAATTGTTTTTTTGTGTATTTTACAGCTGATTTAGGACACGGGTCAAAACTGACCCGTTAACACAAGGGATGGAAACAGAAAGCTAACACAAGAGGAAGGTTAACCTAATGTGCCACAGGTTCTGGGGGACAATATGACACACTCACAAACCAGACAGGACCCTGTAGCTTTTAGCAGAGAGTCCTCATCAGCAGCAGACAGAGGAGGACAGGGATCAGTTATAGTGACTAATTTTATGTTCATTCTTCTATTCTGTAACTGAACTGTTAATGAGGAAATGTAGATGCACCACATTCCTTTAACTTGAATGAAACAAGCTCTTATTTCAATTATATTAAATCCTTCATATTAGTCTGTAAAACACAGATTACTATTTGTGAGGGATGGAGTAATGCCCTGCAGTGCATACTTTGAATGATTATATTGAAATATAAGGATTGATGAGATTACACTTTTATTTTTAGCAAATTAATTGTGGTGTTGTTATGTTATTATATTATGTTATATTATTGTATATTCATTAAAAAAAATATTTTAAAATTGTGAAAATGTCCATTTACCTCAAGTTCCTTGGGTTAGCTTGGTGTATCTTTGCTGTTAAAAGGGATCTTCAGCTGCATAGAAATTCTTATTCTCTGATCACATGGACAGCAATCTGAACTCAACAAAGATGATCAGAATGACCCTGAAGTAGGACTTTGGCACTTTTGTTGTTATACATTGTATTTCAATGAGCAGTTAGCCCACAGAATCAGTACCATCACTGAATATGTTATATACAATATATCCACTATGAGTAGCTAAATACTGTAAATTGTGTTCACTAATATATCCTCTCAAACAAACTCAACCTATTTAAAATGTATTTTTTAATAAATGTGTATGTCAGATAGTGTTTATTTGTGAAACCACATCTTTCAAGACCTAATCAATGCTGCAATGGTGTAAAAAGACACACTCTTAGTTGTGATTAGATTTGAGAGAAAGTACCGCTAAAGAAAGAACCCTCTGGCTACTTTTCCTTGTCTTTGCTCTCTAGAGACCAAACGTTTTATGACTTGCTGGTATCTACAGCAGTCAAACGGATGATAGGGCTTTTATGAATAAAATACTCTTAAAGAATGCTACCACTTTACAAACTGATAAATCATGTAAAAACTGATAATTGTAATAATTAGACTTCAGTAAAGGGAAAATGTTCAGTTCCTCAACTTGTAATTTATCTTTCTCTTGAATAATAATAATTATTATTATCAATAATATTCAAGTTTTTCAGAATTGGTTGCAATTTTCTTTTTTTTAGTGAAGGTTAACTGTGTCTCTTATGTATATTGTTGTTTGTGTTTTATCATTCTGATGGTTGCATAGAAATGTCTTGAATAGTTGGTTCACCACTCCTATTTTTCTTGCTCACCAGAAAATAGTACATTATATTTACTCTATTGAGAAAACAAGCCTGTTTGCAGATTTTCTGAATCCAATGAAATAGTTGGCTGCAATTAACTGCCAAATTGTTCCATCAGTTGTCCTCCTCACTGCTGACTGTGGGGTTCACTTCCTTTTGCATTTGTCCTCAGGAGACAATGGGGCTATTGTTGAGGCAGAGGCGTCTGTCTCTTTTTTCATTTTCCTTCTCTCTCCCTGCGAGCTGCAGGTCTTTGCTTTTCTTCAACAATTTGTCACTGTTTTTGTCACGACTGGGCTGATTCTCTCAGAGGTCCAGTAGGTTCCATGCACCCCTGGGATTTGGAGTCACAATGATCTCATCTTTTAGACAATTTTGTAAAATGTTAATTGATTTTATTTGTTTTTATTAAAAACAAAAAACTGTGACCCTTAGAAGAAGCAGGGTAACCCCAGTCACCATCCTGGGAGAGAAAGTTAAGATTGTGCGGTGTTCTTTGTGGCTGTGTGCATCATGGCCGCAAACTGAACTTGCTGATAAGAGAGGCAAAATCTGTTGCTGGACAGGTACTAGGTAGTCTGATGGCAATGACAGAGAGGAGGATGGAGGACAAGATCAGTGCCATCTTGGACAATCCATCTCACCCACTTTATGGCAAAAAGTAGCAAATGGGAAGCTCATTCAGCCACAGAATAATTGTACTGAAAGGCAAGATGGAGCACTTTGGGCTGTCTTTTGTGCCCACTGCCATAAGACTGTACACGAGGATATGGTTCAACAGGACCTCCCTGTTTTTAATATTCAGGACTAATTTGATAAGCCTTTAGGGGTGGTTCTAAACTGTAGAGATAGACCTTATGTCATCTTATGTAATTTGTTTGTGTTTTGTGAGTTAATACATCCTCTAAAGAGCCAACACCAGTAGCTTTGTGTGAGGCTTGACTTTGGTTATTCTGCTTCCACATTAGCTGCATTTTTTTCCTCTTTGAAATCACTCCTCTGGTGGCCAAATGTATTCACTATATTTGTTTTGTTGTTCCAGAGTGCCTCTTTACATCCTGGTGAAATGTCTCCTCTTTGAGGCAGAGAGCTCTTTGGGCATGTCTTCACCAATGCTTCCAGCTCCACACTGGAAGAATTGTTACTTCTGTCTATTTGCTACTCATATGAGAATTTCAGCAAAATGTCATTTAAAAAATGCAATATTTTTATTTTTTAATGTTTAGTAACTTTTATGGACAGCGAGACTTCGAACAAAGACTCACAATGTATAACTTGAAAGTTAAAATTTGAAAATGTTGGGAAGCTAAATAATTAATAATAATGGGAAAAAAATGACCATAAACATTTTTCGTATTGCAGTGTCTGTACAGGCACTAACTTCTGTGTCCTGTGTTTTTATTCTTTATCTTGCACATGTTGGCCTGGGGCAACTTATACTTGTGCAATGATTATTTGCTTTCAGGCTTTTATTATACTTGGCTAATAGCTTATAATAGTTAGGCAAAGCCAGTGCATGCATTGCACTGGCTTTGTAGCACTAAGCACTCACACATTGATTTGTGTTTTGTCAAGTAATACCTAAATCATTTTTTTTTTGTCAATATGTATTTCTCGTTCAGCTTGTAAAAACACACTCTTCTATTTTAATGAAATTAACCCTAACTACATATTATGACACATATTTACAACTAACTGGTTACTTTAATCAGAGTCCAAATCAGTACGCAAATCCCAGTTAACCAAAGCTAGATTTATAGGAAATCTTCCAAATAACTGTGGCCATTTTTTTAATTTTACATGATTAATTCGATAAGAATTATGAATACAAATATCAATCCAAGACAATAAGATTCCTGTATTTGGTTTTATTTGTTTTATTTATATTTGTGACAATTAGAAGCTGAAGAAGAAAACAGAGAAGACAACACAACCTTATTCACAGTTTATAGTGTATGCAAATAAATATCTGGCCCATAATGTGACGATTGCATCTAAATACCACAGCAAATGTTTGCATACAATACTGAAAATTTAACTTTTGTATGACAAAGTGGTGCAAAAGCATCATGGCTTTTCAGGAAAATTTAACCAGAATGTCAGGATTAGGTTAAATGTATAGCTGTAATGAATGAAGATGGAATAAAAGATGTGAACAGAAATATTGTTTTAGAGCTCTAAAAATACCAATATAATTTAATATATTTATCTATGGCCCTATATATACTCTCAAAAGAATCCTATCAACGTGTTAAGAACTTGGAAGAGTGGACATCAGAACATTATTTAATTTGTGTAAACCATTGATCCTTCACTCATTCTCTCAGGGCACAAGGCTACAAATATTAGAAAGTGTGTACGACATGATTAAAAGGCCATGTGTTAGCACCAGCTTATGCTTTTGCATTATCCCTTACACTCAAACTTATTTCTTTCATTTATAATCCTTTGTTGATGCATATTTTCCTTAACAATGTTTCAGTGCACGCTAATTAAAAGGGTTATTTAACTCTGATCTGAATTAGCCCAATAATTAAACTCTATAACAAACAGAGCTTGCATGGTACCTTGTTAAATGGGGATGGAGATGTCTGCTAAGACAAGAAAACAAGCAACATGAACAGGCATCCAATTCTGTCTCTTTTTGTTAGAAACAATTTAAGCAGAGTAAAGTGAGGTCATGTTCTGCTGGCCCTTGTAATTTCCCATGTCTGTTCTCTTAATAATGCTACAAAGTAATAATGCTTTCATGCCAGGGAGGCAAAATAAAAGACATCTTTCTGTCCAAAAAATATTTCTGTGCTTTGGAGGATGAAGAGAATAATGACCTAACTATAACCCTGCTACTCTGTACAGCTTTGAGTGCTCTCATTGGCCCCTGAGGCCATGATATTTCAGTAGAAGGGTATGAGGAAAATCAAACAAAAATCAATAAGTACACTATCCACAACCCTATACCCAATTACAAAAGATTGTCTCAGCAGTTCCAGTGCTAGAAACCTTTCAAAAGTAATAAATAATGTCACATACTGTTAATTGTAGTTTTTCATTAAAGGTTAAGTTATTAAAATGTTATTCATATGCCATGTCTAGGGTTTTTCCCCCGCTCATATACCAATAAATATATATCAATAAACTATAATATCTTGACCATTGTTATGTATATCTTGACCATAGTTTTTAAATTTCAATCATTGTTTAACATTTATATTTTCCAATTAGATGATTCAATTTTCAGAAAATATTTTCTAAACATACAAATCAATCAATTTCCTAATACGCAACACAGCATCCTTAATAGGGTTATGTGTTTATACGAAGAGAAGCTAATAAGATTAAACTGTTTACTATCACATAAAGCAAAATATTTTAAATAGTTATCAATAATGTCTAAATCTAAAACACTGTGCATTGCCGGCATTGGATGGCAACTGAAGGTTCAGCCCTAGTTGTGATGTCTCTCACTGGGCCATATCTGTTTACCTAGGGGATGATATTGGAGTCATATTTAGATCATATTCTTAGCTAAACAAAGTCCACAGCTGCAGAATTTAGTTTGGGCTTTTGGAAAAAAAAACGAAATAATGCTTACGATGTTTTAAAAATTTTAGGCTTTATAAAAATCTTGTTTGTAAAGAGTATGCTGTAAAGGCCATACTATTAAATTTATGCAAACTTATAGGCGGCAAGTTGCCTGCTATTTGTCATTTTTTTACATAGCAGTACACTAGAGTGGAAAAAGACAGTTTTTTTTTTTATTTTAAAATATTGTAATAATTTTAGGTATTATTAGTGTATTTTAATCAAAAAAGTCACTAGTCAGTTCCAGACTTACATCTGCAAATAGTCTGCACCTATATATAGTGCTTCACAATGTTGCTTCTCATTCACCTTTTCAGACAAACACACACACACACAACTATGATAGGGCTGTAGAAGGTGAGCAATGGCTAACAGCAGTGTAACGATGAAAACCAGATTTACTCCAAAAACATTTTTATTTATTAGAACATTATATTGTAAAATGAAACAGAACAAAGTTAAAAATCAGCTTGGCAGCCACAAATGTAAAACAAGACAGGTACTAATCTGCGACTAAAAAAAAAAGAGAAATAGAAATGCCTTCAGTTAAGAGAAATCATTCACTCTGTAGTATGTATATTGAAGTGGTGCTAAAAAATAGTTTTGGTGCTCAGAATTGATGAAAAATGAAATTGCATGTGTTGTTAAGAAAAGCCTTCCTGTATGTTCCAGAAGTTTTCCTGCTACATCTCGCATTAGTGCTGTGTTTAACACCAACTGGGTTAATTCAAGAACCTGCAAAAATGTCAAATCTGTTGGGCCATAAGTCAAAGCAGTTTTTAAGCAGATCTAATGTTTAGATATTAACATCTTGCTTGCTATGACAAAAGTTTAAGGAACTGCAAAGTTTATGCTACCTCCTGATACTTGTTTAAAAAGTAATAATTTCAAAGTCAGACTATTGCCAACATACGATTAATTTAGAAAATAAACACCTTAAAGTAAGACGTTTTGAATATTTGTTTTGAACTTTTAAACAGTTCAATGGAGTATTACAGATCAGGTGTGTTCAGTATTTCGTACAGAATATATTAGCAGCACAGATTGAAACCTAACATAAAAGGTATACCTTCAAGAATGACTGGAGACATCTACAGTCAACCATAGTTCATCAATCTTTGGGGTAAAGGCTCACATTTTTCAAGAGATGTAGTACAAATTCATGTCCCTTCAGAGGCACAGGTTGCATATGCATTATTTGCCTACATGATTATTAATTTCTTGATACAACTCCAATTCTGTCTCTGTGGCTCAGGAGGTAGAGCAGTCTTCCATTAATCAACATTACATTAGCATTACACAGCCCTTGCAATCTTTTGTTGCCCTTGTCTCAACTATTTTGGGATTTGTTGATGGCATCAAATTCAAATTGAGCATATACAAAAATATTCAGATAGTTATTAACATTTTGTTAAATTGTGTTTGTACAATTCACAATTAAAACGATTATTTTTTAAATGTTCGCAGGGCGGCATAGTGGTAGAGTGGTTAGCGCTACAGCTAGAAGGTCGCTGGTTCAAATCCACTGGCTGGCGGGAGCTTTTCTGTGTGGAGTTTGTGTGTTCTCTTTTCTCTTGCATGGGTTTCCTCCCACAGTCCAAAGACACCCATGTTAGGTTAACTGATGACTCTAAGTTGACCATAAGTCTAAATGTGAGTATGAATGGCTCTCAGTTTATCTATATCTCTCTGTGTTGGACCTGAGATAGACTGGTGACCTGTGGTTGGTGTATTTCACTCAGCATCCCAACTTTGTGGGAAATGGAAATTGTATACAAACAACAGTTTTTACAGTGTACTCTTCTAATTAATTTCTTGGATAACTTCCAAGTCATGAAGTAAAATAGTTGGTAATGCTGAAAGCACAGACTGGAAGAGTGGATCTTCTTGTTGAATATTAATCCTTTCTGAATGAATTGGCATTTAGCATTCCTTTTTGCTTCACTCACTTGTCTGGCCATCAGTGTTGGCACCCACCCCTCTTCCTCCTGCTTAAGAATGTTTCATTAAAGAAAAATACATTTGAAGCTTTAATGTGCAAATGCAGCTTCTGTATTCAGATTCTTCACCAAATTCATTTGAGGTGGGACTTTTTTCTGTAGATGCTAAGTCAGTATGCAAAAAACATCTGCACGGGGTTTAAAAAAAAGATCTTATGATAAATTGCAAACGTAGATGCACAGATGAGTCATTCAGGTTTAAGCAGCAGCCTGACACCTTTATTAAAAAACAGCTTAGTAAAATAAGGCAACAAAGTGTCAATGAAAAACGAATCAAAAATACATCAGGCACAAAATCAAGAACATGAAATGTGATAAAGAATATTGATACCAATTGACTATTGTGTTATTGGCAAAGAAGAGAGCATAGGCAAGAGCAGATTTCTATGAGGGAGTTGCCAGAACAGCTTATATTTAAGTTGTGGGCAAAGCATTTTAAGCTGTTTTGTCCTACTGTTGGTTTTATTTACATTTCTAAGAAAACACAATTATAGTGATAACTAGTTTTGCAGGACCTGATGTGCACTATTCCCTCATGATGTTTGTGATTCCCACAGCCTAAATAAAATGTCTCGGTGACACTGGGCCACAACCCCATTAACTCTATGTAGCAATTTTTAAACAGTTGTAAATATAAAATAAGTAAACATGGCAGCCTCCTGTAACATCACACCTAAACATAACAAAATCTTTCCAGGATGTTATGATGGAAACACATAATCCTTTAATTTGCTGTCACCCTCCAAACTGGCTAGAATTTTTTAAAAGATGTGAAACACGGACAGAAGCTGGTATATTAAAAAAACAAACAAACAAAAAAAAGAGTGGCTCCTCTTTATATTTATTTTTAGTCAAGCATTTCTATTATTTTCTCCTGTGCTTTTAAAATCCACCCTTAGCATATAATCACTGAAATACTCACACCATATAGCTATTGTCCTGACAGCATGTCTGTACTATACATTCTTCTCACATTTGATCATTTATTGATATGATCTGAACTGCAAAATTAAACTGGTGTGGGTTTGCAGGCATCCATGCGTGCACATCAATATGCAATATGTAGCAGCTAATGTCTGACTGTAGCTGATGAGCCAAGCCAATGTGGATACACAGATGTTTCTGAAGGAAAAAAGCACCAATAATTGATGTTGTTGAAATCACTGAAACTGACAACGTTGTTCCTGCAGACAGCAGCGAAAGGAATGTCACTGCTGTCATAATTGGGCTGAGAGACAGATGGTGAGAGAGATGATAGGATAGAGTTTGAAAGTAAGTCAGCTGTCTCCTGTAAAGAATGTATCTTTTGTGTGTGCCTTCAATATACTACCCTGATTATCAGATCCTACATGGGCAATATTCCTGTTGTTGTAGTGAACAGTAACTGCCTGTCACCGCTTTTACTTTGCTTGAAACTGGAACTTTCAGCAAAGGACTTTGTACTCTCAGGATCTGTCATGAAACAATAATTATCAGAATAGTTTCTACACTTGGAGATATGTCACAAATTTGCCATTAGTTATTTATGGTCTAAAATGCTTTGACCAGTATAGTTAAAATTGCTCATAAAGGCATAGTTTGGAGATAGAGCAAAGTGTAAATTAAGAGGTATTTATTAAAACACTGCCACACATTCAATCTCCATTTAATGCACCCACGTTAAATCCCCTTTCAATAACACCATTTTAAACTACAGTGTTTTGGATCCAAGCGCACTGTGAGAAAATAATAGAATATCACTTTACATGATAAATAGCATTTAGTTTATTCAATAATTAAATTGCACAAGATGGAAACAAATCTGTTGTACATTGGTAGCAGCAAAATGGCAAGTAGAAATAAATAGTGACAGCAATTCCAGCTAATTAAAACAAATCTACTTATAAATAATTGCTAAACCATGAGATACTGCACTGGATCTGCAGTGTTTTTAGTATTGTTCAACGTTTAGCACATGCAAGAAGGGTAAATGTAACAGACATTACAAGTAGCTGTGCATGAGTAGAATAATAAAGCATAGTGTATGAAAGGTTAATGAGCCCACAGAAGTGGTCTCTGTTAAGTGGGACTTCTACTTGTAGATAAGTGAGGCAGCTAACAGAAAAGGAACCGGGGTTTGACAGAGACAGGGTGACATGTGGAGAATGTACATTCATAAAGACAGATTTTAGAGATCTAAAATGTCTTTCATGTGATGTGAGAACAGTAGGTTTTTCACATATTGTATTAACTATAATTTATATTGATCATTTACTGGAAGAAGACTTATAGGATTATTAGTGTGTTTGTGCGTGTATCATGCCATGATATTTCCTCTGTACATTACATATATGTAGGCAAACATGCACGTGTTAATTAAGTGTTAGTAGGATTTATTTTAACAATGGCAGAGAGAGAGAGACTTTGCAGAGTTAAATTACACTGACAATTTTAAGATGCCTACTGTTTAATTAACACTTTGTAATAACAGATGGATTCTTTAGTGACTGTGTTGTGTCTGTACTTTCAATTACAAAACACAAATATGTACTGGAAATGCTCATTCACTCCAACATCTCTCGCAGGAAAGAAGGCTGTGTGCACACCCATTCCTTGAGATCTACCGAGAGGGTGAAATCCAGTTCATGGCCCCTTTGGCTCGGCAGGGAGATTTCTATGTGCCAGAACTTTGGCAGTTAAACAGAAGGCTCTCTGAAAAAGAAGAATCGCACAGTGACACAGACGTCTCAGGTACGTGTACCTCATGATGAACCTTGTATCTGCAGATGATAGTTGTGGAAAATGGACATAATTTAACAACCCTTAACAAACACTTACACACTTTAATAATGCTTGCAAAATGAATATTGGACTCCTTTTACATAGGTTTTCCTGCCCACTTACTAATGCCCGTTCAAATGTAGTACATTAGCAGGCTCACAAAGTTTGCTGAGACATTATTTTTCCCATATACTGTAAAATAAAATAAAATGTATGACTGGTAATTTTGTTTTGCATTTTGGACCTACTGTAGTTCTGCTCTTTATTTATTCATAAAATAACCGAAAATCTGATAATGGTCACATAATGAAGTGCAGTAGTGACAAGCAATACAGAAAGACCACTTTATGTTGA
The DNA here is from genome assembly GCF_033026475.1 of Channa argus. Taxonomy (NCBI): domain Eukaryota; kingdom Metazoa; phylum Chordata; class Actinopteri; order Anabantiformes; family Channidae; genus Channa; species Channa argus. The sequence goes on along the minus strand of NC_090201.1, from coordinate 16,399,044 downwards.
GAATTATTATAAAGAACCTTATTTTATTGTTGTGTTGGGAGTAAACAAAGACCATTATACAATCAGATGTGTTTTACTGGCTTCTGTTATGTAACTATGATTTTAAAACTTGCATTTAGGTGTGACACATGCCACTAAGACACATTTTAGAGGAAGTGAAATATGCGTGTAAAACTGTATAAAGAGAGGAAAAGGTTGAATTTTTCTCCGTCACTTGATACAGCCAGCCTCTAATGGCCATTAGAAAACTAGATGTTAAGCCACCTTTGTTTTGGAGTCAGCATTCAGCCATGGCACTTGTCGCTTCAGTGGACCCAGGAGAGTTGGACCTTGTTTCTACTGCTGTTTTGTTTATGAGCACCCCCACGGAAGGAAACTGTGATTGACACCTTGTTAGGTGTTAATGAAAAGCCCAGACACAACAGCCTCTGGTGGAAATGTGCTGCCACTCACCAAGGGGCTGTCCATAGGTTTACAGATTTAATTTTGAACATAATATTAAACTATATTAATAATAGTTATTTAATGGGCAAAAAGGTCAAATATCTATCTATCTATATCAATCTAGTTACCACTTTTTAAAAGTCCGAATTTACTACTTTTGTCTGTCTTGAACTGCAAATTCAAAATTTTTGGACTTCAGCTGCCTGAAGATGTCACATTTGGCTTTGGGAACTTGGGGTGATCTTATTTTTATGGATTAATTTATGGATTAATCTAAAATTTCTAAAGGCTGTTTTACATAAAACCCCAATTCAAAAGGATCTGGTATGATGTGTAAAAGTTAAATAAAAACAGAATCCAATGATTTGCAAATTTCATCAACCCATTTTTTTTATTCATAGTATAACATAAACATCATATTGATGTTGAAACTGAGGGCCCAAAGATCACGCACATCCAGTTATGACCTTCTGCCTTGTCCTTTGTGCACAGAGATTCCTCCTGCTTCCTTTGAATCTTTTGATATTATATGTTGTAGATGTACATGGTGGGAACTTCAAAATATTTGCAATTTTATGTTAAGGAATTGTTCCAAATTGTTCCACAATTTTTAGAAGCAGTTTCTCACAGATTGGTGAACCTCTGCCCATCTTTAATGCTCGTTTTATATACAGGCATGTTACAGAACTGTTGCCAATTAGCCTAATTAGTTGTCAAATGCTCCTACATTTGTTTTTGATTTGCAGCAATTACTTTTCAGCCTTTTGTTGCCCCTGTTCCAACTTTTGTGAGATGTGTTGCTGACATCAAATTCAAAATGAGCTAATATTTTCCATGAAATGGTAAAATATCTCAGTTTCAACATATAATTTGTTGTTTGTGTTTTATTGTGCAAATGATTGCATTGTGTCTTTATTTACGTGTTTATTTACATTTTACACATCGTCCCAATTTTTTAAATTGTGGGTATATGAACTCCGGACAATGTCAGGAGAAATCAGTCCTGGTTATTGTCTTGATCTGCGTTTCACACATGTAACACAAAGCGGGAGATCATCCAGGTTTCAAGCCTGATGGATCCTCATGGGAGAAATTTTGCTTGATTTCCATGGACAGTTGGCGCACACATGATGCACAACATGATTGAAAACTTTGTTTACAGCGCATCAAAGCCATTCATCTAAAAAAGTTTCTATCACTCAAATGCAGTCACAGTCTGCGATACCAAATACAGTAGTAATACAGAGTAAGTGTAATACCTTAAGCTTTTTGCATGTGTGTGTGAACTGAGGAGCACAGTCTGCAACTGATTTATTAAACTGGTATTTGCGTCTTTATTTAATTTGATGTTTGAAATGAAATTTGAATTCTCTTCGAATCAAATTAAGTTTTTGAGATTTTTTAAATTGTTAAATCTAACCCACAACTTCAAATGTTAAAACAGAAAACGGCACCCATGCATTCCCCTATAGATCTTCACAAGCTTTCACATAGTGGAGTGAAACATAAACGCTTTGACAAATCCAGCACTCTTTATGTGCCACAGGTATGGTGTAGTATTTGGGCCCATGACTGTGAATGATAATGTGACAGGTAGTCATGCCCCTGAACACAGTCCGTCATGATTCTGTTCCCTAATACTAAATCCGTGATCTTACGAACTGGCCACTCTAGAACCCTGAGACGTGCAAGAGGTTTCCCTCCGTGGATGCCACTGAGGCCTTTAAGCGTTGGTAAGGTTACCAGCCACAGTCAGACCCTGGTTGTGCAAACTGGGGGTGCCAAAAAATATTGGAGCTGCTGTCCAACTGTAGGCGACTGGGTTACCCCTCTTCTGTTCCTGTTCCTGGCTCTGTTCCTGTTTCCGGCCCGACCACCACCGCCAACTTTGTACCACTTCCTGAGAGGGTCCTTGCCGCCACTTCTGTTCTGCTTCCCGAGCGGGTCGACGCTGCCACCTCTGTTCTGCGTTGGGAGTGGGCCAACGCCGCCAGCGGTTCGGAGGGGCCCACCTAGGTCAACGCCCCAAAAGTTTCAAGTCCTTGAATGTTGATCATTAAGACAATACCATTTTCCATTAAAACTGGTTCTTAAACACACACTATATTGCCAAAAGTATTCGCTCACCCATTCAAATAAATGAATTCAGGTGCACAAAGCAAGGTCCATAAAGACATGGTTGAGTGAGTTTGGTGTGGAAGAACTTGACTGGCCTGCACGGAGTCCTGACCTCAACCCGATAGAACACCTTTGGGATGAATTAGCACGAAGACTGCGAGCACTGTGTATTATGTATTTCATAAACGCACTCCTAAACCTCGTGGAAAGCCTTCCCAGAAGAGTTGAAGCTGTTATAGCTGCAAAGGGTGGGCCGGCGTCATATTAAACCCTATGGATTAAGAATGGGATGTCACTAAAGTTCATATGGGTCTAAAGGCAGGTAAGCAAATACTTTTGGCAATTTAGTGTAGCTTAGACCATTTTTAAAAACCCTAAAAAAAATGACATGTACAGAAATTATAGTGTCAGCTTAATGTTTTTGCTTTCAGAATCTCAAGTCTCAAATGACTAAAATCTGGTTAAAGTCCAGCTCTCAATTCCACAGCTCTGTCCCTCTTTTCACAATGTTTTGGTTTGCATTTTATTTGACCTGACAGGATTTAAGCCTATTATTAATAATTATCTACTACCACATTTCCAAAATAGCTGGGACAATGTATAAAATGTAATTAAAACCAGAATGCAATGATTTGCATATCTCATCAACCCATATGTTATTCACAATAGAACATAAAAAACATTGGAGTTGCAACAGGGGCAACAAAAAGCTGGAAAGGTAACTACTGCAAATAAAAAAACAAATGGAAGAGCATTTGACAACTAATTAGGTTAATTGGCAATAGGTTAGTAACATGACTGGGAATAAAAGGAGCCTCTGGAATGTAAAGATAGGAAGAGGGTCACCAATCTTTTACAGTGTCTGCCATTATCCCAACACATCATCCACACTTTTTAGGAATTGGGGTTGTAAAAAGACAGTTTAAGTTAGCACGTTAAATTCTGCAGCATCTTTCCCTATCTTATTCTAATAATGGATCAGCTGTCTCTCGGATGTATATAGAGACTGATGCTTGAAGGCATAACTAAGCCCCTCTGATCAAATGCACAGGCAGTCTATAAAAATGGAGATATCATTCTTAATGTGTATATTCTAATCCAAATGGGATTTTTCTTCCCCATTGATTAAATTTTGTGACTTGCTTTAGGCAACCAGCAGAAGTAAAACCAACATGGGCTCAGACCCATTGCTCTTTCAGAATGAAATGTGCATATTTTTAATGTTTATTTCTTTTTTCTTCTCCCTCCATCAATCACATACACAAGAGGTGGGTGTAAATTAATCAGGGAGAGCTTGTGGCAAAATTCGAATTTGTTTTTTTAAAATTTGTATGTGTTGTTAAGGCTCATTATATACTCTACATGTCTTGCACTGGGAATTGTCCTCATCCACTATACAGTATGTCATGTTACTGTCAGAGATAAATGATTTATTATTCAGTCAGCTATAGAGTTTTCTTGGAGTTGATTTAAATTATCCTCGTCTACCTTGTCTTCAAACTCCCATATATGCTCAATTCTGGATCCAGTCTTGTATTTTCAGTTTTAAGCGCAACATGTCTCTTGCTTTTTCACAACTTATTTTGGAGATGTCTGACACACAAAACAGTCTTTTATGTTTTGACTCTTAAGTACATCACACAGCAGTAGGAAGAGCTCACCTAAACATGCAGTATTTCTTCATAAAACTACCAAAGTTGCTCCAGATTGTCAAAAGTATTTTCATGGTAATTAATATTATGTGCTATTTACATGTTGCTATGTACCAATATTTCCTCTAATATTCATCTAATATTTCTGGAAGTCTTTTAACATGAGCTCAGAAGGGGAAGTGTGGTGTTCAACATATCTCCGAAGTGTATAGGTTCTACCTTTGAAATTTAATGATGAGTGAAAAGAATTTGGTTTGTTTTACTGTTTAGATTCTCGAGACCCTGTTGCTGGCTTACTGTCACTAACATACAGTAAAGCCAGCAGCTACAGTGTTTTTCCTCACTTTTGTCAATTCTTCTGTCATCTGTCTATGCGCTTTGAGTTTGTGTGGGTTCCATCAACTGTTCATATAGATGCCCTGAATGAAAAGTGAATGGATTTTAAGGGGTAAATACATTTGCTTGTTGACATTCCACAATTGCAGTGCAGCTTCTGTTAACAGCACAAACGTCGATTACCATTAAGAATTTTTCCCATGTCTAAATGTATTAATAACATGAAACATGACAGCATGCCTCCTTCTAGCATTGTTTCATGTGAAATGTTAGTTCTTCCCATCTCTGTGTAATATGATCAAGTCTACAGTCACTGACAGGCTTGCTTAGTGTATGGACGTATTGATTTAAGAAAAGCATTATTTGGAAACACTCACAGCCACGATAAGACAGAAGGTCAAGAGACTGGCACGCACAAGTATGAAATTGATCCTGTTAACTTGCAAAGCATAAACTCAAAAACGTCAATGAGTAAAGTGGTTGGGCTGCTTCTGTGATCCTGTCCAATTAAAGGGCAAATAACCTTTAGCTTCCAGGAGTTTCTAATTAACAACAATTCAGTACTTATTTTGAGTTCTTGCAGAGTGTGGCAGATCATTTCAACAACTAGAGAAAAATGTGATAAGCAAGATATACTACACAGTATTTCCCCAGTTTCAGATTTTTTGAGTTATTGCAGTGTGCCTGATTCTTTATTAATATGTCACAGCCGACCCAACAGAATTTGCAATATGCAACAGTGCTTCTGCTTTTAAAAGGATTTATGAAAATAGAATCAGAAATGAACAGTTGGATGCATAAAAATTGTATTTTAAGCTAAGATTAGCCTAATGAGTGTGTCTGGTCAGTTAGAATGACAGAATTACATTTCATGAGTTCTTAGTTTGGTTAAAATTGAAGCAATGAGTGTGTGTGCAGCTCAAATACAATCATGCAGATTATGGTTGAATCACAGCCCTGGATTTCTGAGCAGCCTCATGTGGTGTTTGTTTACAGAAGTCCTCTCACCATCTGTCCATTCTGTCCTTTTGTTTTATCACTGCTGTAGGTGCTGACTCAAACAGCTCAGAGAGTGGTGTTCTTCTGACAGACAGCAGAGAGACGTCGCTAGGGTCATCCTCCATCCATTCTGTGCCAGTCCAGGATCAAGGCGATAGTGATTCATTTAAACAGTTGAACTGGGAACACACCAATGGACAGCAGGAAGACCAAGGAGAGCAGCTTAATGGAGACTCCAACCAGAAAAACCTAGAGGTTCCTACTATTGAGTGGTGGGGTGTCGTTGGAGGGGAAGAGTGAAAGTTCAGTCATTCATTTTAATTGAAAAAAAGACAATCAAAAGCTCAGAAATCATGAATGCTAATTATACAATTGTGCCTCATTGGAAGTTCATGTCCAAATAGGTAAATATTCAGCCATGTTCAGTAAAAATGAAAGCAGATGATATTTTATTTCTGTCTGTCAACAAATCTTAAGAAAAGACCATGAACATTTATCATTACTTTCTGACTTCCCCACACTTTCTACAGAAATATGTTAATCTTTTTTAGAAATAAATAACTCTTTGAGACAGCTGGGCAGTGTAGTTTTTGGTAAATGGTACTCAAACTGGAGTAAATATGCTACATGGTTTTTATTAGGGACAATATTAAGTTGTGAATTGATGTTCATTTGAGGTCAGCAATTACAATAGCTGGATAGTTTATGTGGGTTCATTGCACAATTAACTGCCTATATTATGTTAATGAAAATATTACTGATATACACATTACTGTTTGCTGTATTTTACATTTTATTATACACTGGACATCTACAACCAAGGAATGACCAATATCAGGCAACATCACACTGTTTCTTTTCAATGGGATTTATTGACAATGAAAACTGTGGAATGCCAGTTGACTCATTCCTGAATCCTTTTTTTAACATAGTTTTAACACAGTTTTAACAGTTTAAGATGTTCCCTACGGAAAGATAACCTACTTGAAATCTGCTAAACAGGATGCCTGAATTTCTTGAAATATTTTTGCAGTCAAAATGAAACAAGATGACTGAACAGAGTATTCATTAGCGAAAACATTTTACTTGAATATGTCCTACATTTAGAATTTTATGCCTCCCATAGAAACAATCATTGTTGTTGTGAAAAATACCAGTCATTTGACATTTGTGTTTGTTTTGCTGGTATGAAGCTACGCAAAGCTTTTATGTTTAATTCTCTTTTTAGCAAGCTATTCCACAGTATACATACAGTGCAGGGAATTCTGTTTGTTTCAAATACATTTAGTGATTGGTCTACAGAGGACCTTCATTTTATTCATTAATAACTGGTACAAGGCATTGGAATACTTATAAGCACATAGACCCCACAAAGTGTTCTCACTGTCTTTTTGGTATTTGTGCACCTTGTTATCACTTTGTTTTGGTAGGTTGTGTATTGCTGTTTCTCTACTGGTCATTACCAAAGATAAAAGTGTAAAAGAATACACAAGATAATTTCCTTCCTCCTGACACCCCTGAGGCTGAGGACATGGCTATTGTAAGTGTGCAGCCACGGCAAGTGGGCTGATCATTAATATTCACTCCTCTATGAGTGAAAGCAAAGGTCTGTGTCTCTGACATGTGTTTTCAGTTACTTTTTGACCTCACTCGTTCGTTTGCAGCTTCACCAGTTTTTATGTAGGTGTCAAATTGTGTTATTTTACTTTCCTCGATCTGTTATGTCTTTATACAGGCTAATTCCTACCGACTTGTTGTTTTATTTTTTATTTTTTTGTACTCTTTTGCTTCCCCTTTGAAATAAATTTGGCAGCTGCAGCCTAAAATATCACCCGATGACCCACAGCCTGGAATATATATTCAGTCCATACATATTTGTCCATATCTTTTTATATTACAATGAGACACAAGATCACACTGTCTCCTCACAGCAGACCATGCACACTTCGAGGATGTAGGCAGCAAAAAAAGTCAGTCCAAATAAAATTGGGACTGGATCCACATATAGCCAGCTTCTGTATAAGGGTATAGCTTTTACAGAAAAAGCAGATGATCATTTAAACATTGATAGATAAAAAACTTGTACAAAACATGTAGTCAAAGGTCTGCCGTTCATTTTACTGTCGCACTATTATATGTTTCAACAAGGTTTTCCTTAAATAACTGTGGCAAAATGTTATCAGATAAAGTGTGACTTCCTGAGAGTATGAGTCATCCTGTAATGGCTACAACTGACCCATCAGCAAAAGCCTCATACAGAGAGCTTTTATACTTCTGTGAAGTTGTTCTTTACACAGTGACAACTAATAATAATAATAATAATAATAATACATTGGCTGATTTGGAGTTATACATAACCACATTATCCAGATAACCAGTTTAAAAACTACTTCTTGGATCAGACCTCAGTGTCATGTTGTTGGAGGCAGCCAACTACAAACTAATTTTTGTCTGAGTTGCATTTTTTTGACTTTGTCAGTGTGATCTCTGAGTAAAATAATGCAGAGATGATTAGCTGCCTAACTGTTCATTAAAATGATTTTGTTTACAATCGCTCAGTAAACTACTGTATGTCCTTAGTTTTAAAAAAAACCTTCTAGAGCATTGTTCATTCATTAATTTACTCTACATTGGAGTTGTTGTAAATGTAATTGGCACAATGCTGAGCTGTGATCTGACAAATGTTCTACAAATAAGGTCTAATCTAAATGTGGATTAACCGTAGAGTTAAGTTCCCAGAGGATAAAGTTAAATGAGATGGATGAGTTTTGGGAGTAAGACTGATGTGCTGAGTTGCTTTCTGTGTGTATTATTGTGAAGCCACTCTGGAGTAGTGGCCACCTTTTCTTAACGTATATAAATGCAGTATTAATTAGATGAAACAATGTTAATGTGTTTTTGTTGTTGTTGTTGTTGTTGTTGTTTTTTCAGTGGATGTACAGTATAGTTCAGAACTTAATGTGGAGAGGTGCTGGCAATGTCCCATGTGACACCAAGTCACATCATAGCACTGAAAGCATTGCAGAGATATTCTCTTCCAAAAGTTTTTGAACAAGGATCGTTCTCCTAACCAATCAGAAAACAAATGCTGACATGGAAGGATACCTTGCACATATTTATGAGACTCCACCGATTCACAGTATCAGTATTTGACACCATAGAAGAATAGAATAGAAGCTTTATTGTCATCATTGAGCACATTTTTACATGTAACAAGGAAATTAATTCTCTACATTTATTCCATCACCCTGGTTGGAGCAGTGGGTTGACACAGGCGGTGCCTGGGGATGGATAGATTGATTTTGAGTCTTTTACTACAGCTAGGTTGATTTCCAAAAATTACATATTGTAGCTAAATGTAGGCATAAATATGGACAGCATTGGTGTGACATTCAGATACTGTACACTGCATTGGCTGTGATTTAGGAACTGGTGTCTTACATTGACAGCCATTTAAAGGATAATTCCACTTGATTACATTTAGTTTCAATATTTTTGTAGCATAGGAGGATCCTTGTAATTTTTTAAGATCTAGCAATGTGATGAAATCTCTAAAAAGAAATCAGACACGGCAAGGAACACAAGCAGTGCTAATTGGGGCTTACACAAGTGTATTACCCAAACTGCCAAGTGTAAAAAGAGTATACAGGCAGCGATTATTTTATGAGTAAGAAGTTAAAACCAATCGAAATTATAGACAAAACCATGAAGATAAGACGGTTGTAATAAACCAGGATTATTCTGTTACCAAGGGTGGACTCTTGGTATAAGAAGTTGAAGCTCTGACCTTCCACTTAGGGGGTGGTGCTTAAAGGAGCAGTTTGCCAGCAAATAAAAATAAAATAAAATATGAATCTACAGTAAGTTGCGTTAATGTCTAAACCTATAGACTTTTGAATTACTGTAAATGCTTATAGCACAAAGTGAGGTCTATGTTGTCATTCCATTCACCCTAAATTGGTTTGGCAGCAGACATAAAATGAATGAATATCTCATATCTTCACTGCTAGATGCCACCAGTAGTTAGGTTAAACCAATCCTTTAATAGTAAAGCTCTTCTCACGTAAATCTGAAATCACTTACATTTGTGGAAGAAATGTAAAGGTCTAGTCAAGGGTATGAGTCAGCTGAGGCCAAAGCACACTGATCAGAAGTTCTTCATAGTGTAGACACAGTAGGAGAAGTTTTACTTTTTTGTACAATATTTTATGTTTTTGTACTTACTAAATATCAACAAAAACAGAAATGCCCCACAGAGGAACTAAATTGTGGATTACTGAGTGATTGTTTTGTCATCATGCATTAAGGCGGAATAATGGTAAAACCACAAAGAGAGCAGCAGTCAGACTGATGCACACTGACCACTGGCAACACTATGTTTCTGTCCTCTATAATTTCACTTGACATTAATTGGCATGTTCCTATCTAAACTCTGTATTCCACCCACATGCCCTCAACTATTGTAATGTAAACTACAATTCTATTTCAGGAGAAAATTGGTCCCTTTGTGTTAGCTGAGGGAATTATGCAACAAGCAGGACCCGCTCGTCATTTTAATTGCCACTGTACACAGGAAAAGTTCTTCTTTTTCCCAACCCCTAACTGCAAAGTAGCAATTGTTAGTCCGGAAATTAAACATTTGAAAATGGTGAGATGTGTTTTGTATGTGTGGGTGAGAGGAGTTTGGTGGTGGTGCTCATATGTTTGAAGGTGACAGAAATTGTTAAAAGGAAGCAGTTGATACACTTTATTTTCGCCTGCCGACATTTTCAGATTTACCTGTAAATAGTTTTGCAGAAGGATATTGAGTTGCATACCAAAACCAAACCTCTGCAACAGAGCATTTGTGCACTCTTCACTAATTATGTAAAAGGAATGTTTTTTGGGGCCTGAAATAGTGTCTATGCAAAACGTCTGCCAGAGAACAGCATGTAGTACAGTTAACCCTAATAAGCAGTGCTACTTAGAGGTGTCGGCTACACAGATGTTAAATAGTTAAAAGGTAGAATTAATACAGGAGGTTTGTTCAGATAATGTCAAATTAAGATGTGACATGGGTAATTACACAGCATATGAGGAAAGATGGTGCCCTTGAGCTCGAGTAGGCCCCCCATCCCACCCATAGATGTGCGGTAATAAGAACGTTTAGCAGTTGTGTGTGGGAAGGGGGAGTTAGGGGGTGGGGGCAACGTCGCCTTTTCGGTGAAAAACAAACTGTGCAACGTGCCTCTTGAGTGTGTGAAGTGCTATTCCACTCAACTGGAGTGTGATTCACTTTTAATGAGATGGAGGTGAATGAGGAGTTGGCCAGCCTTCACAGAGAGGTACAAAAAGTTGTATTTCTCTCTTGTATTTCTCTTTTCCCATCTGTCAAAATGTGGCTGGAGAGAGGCAGCGCCTTGACTTGTCTGTTGTCTTGTCTGGAGATTGTTGTTGTTGTTGTTGTTGTTGCATTTTTTATGGTTTAGTATTAAGACTTAGATTGACACCATACACGCTCTGCTCCACAGGGAATACAACGGATGAGTCACTTCAAAAGAACTTGGAAACGGGATTTGGGATTTTCATTTACTGCACAATCGTCATTGTTTCTATTCTCTACTCCTGCATACTAAACAGCACGTTTCATTTAGATTTTTAAAAAAATATATATATTTCAGGTTTCATTATTTTGCAGTGGATCCTATTCCGGTGTAGTAACTCACTTCGCTGCCATGCAAACACACGCCATATGAAACACCGTCAGGTTTCTGAAAGGCGAGAGCACAGCGTCGACTCGTTGCGCTCATAATAGCTGAGCGGCAGCAGAGAGAGGCTGCATATGTGGGATCCGACGGTGCTACAGCAGGATTTCTGCACGGCTCCAGCGCTGAACTTGATTTCATTAACTTTGAGAGAAAAGAGATATTATTAAAAACACCGGCTAATGCAAAAATACCCACGTTACAATTTAATTTCTAGATTTACTTCTTAGTCCAGCTGACAGTAACAACACAGTTTTTAAAACACATGAGCTCTTGAGCTGTAGGTTGGTCTGTATAGGCTGCTACACACGCTGGCTTTCCGGACACAAGTTGGGGAGCAGAGACAGGAGTTTGCCCATGTGAGCATCACTTCAGAACCACGGACAGATCCGAACCGCTGCCTGGCAGGCATGCTGAAAGTGAACAACATCTGGACTCTGCTCGCCACATGAAGCTCTCCGCGTTGTCTATGCATTGTAACGCGGCAGTGTGGAAACTAGACCTGCACATACTATACCCTGCGAGATACATCTTGTGCTACAGCCAGGTAAAAAAAAAAAAGATTTTTTGTTAACAACTTTAATGTTTTCCTTGGGGTGATTCTTTTCTTTTTTTCATCACGGGATATTCACGCCTCTGCATTTTCTAGTGGGATCTGCATTTGTATTTTAAATTATCTGAGGATAAACCTTCGGATATGGATTTAGGTATCATTAAATCCCGTTACATTTCCCAACATGTCTCTTTTCATCTTAGACAATGGTCACAAGTGAATGTGTCTCAGTGCAAACAGCAGCTCAACTTGATCTAATGTTTGCCGTATTTTAATCAATCAAACAAACGCATGAGTGTGACTACATCTACAGGAATAAATATAAAAAGTTGTTGACCCTTGACCCTAAATATTTGGCACATTTGCCGTAGTGTCAGAAGAAAATTGCATAATCTAATATCGAAATCAGATTTTTTTAGGCAGCGCCCTAAACAGTAGCCTCCTGCTTTGAGAATGAGCTATTTACAGTTTGCAAGATTCATAAAAGTATTTACTCTTGGCTAAATATTGAAAACTAATCTGGAGTTGGGTAAATAAGTCATTGCACATTGTTGCAATGGATCGGACAGGATGTGATATAGCAGAGGGAATTCTCTCAAATTAAAGAGGATATCCACGCCTTCATGATCAATGATCTTATTGAAAGATGCCATCATAGTAGCTAGCAGTCCATAAATAAAGACTGCTGTAGCCAGAGTCAGTCTCATGTCTACCTTTGCCTCTTATTCTCAGTGTGAGGTTTAAACACAATTAAGCTTTCTTAGGAGTAAAATCCAGGTAAAATATTAATATTAACAATTAAGTCATAGGATGTTTCTGAGAGCCAAACAGACTGTCAGCCAGGGTCCTCTGTCCTATTTTGATAAAAAAAATAAAAATAAAAATGCACTAGATCAACTCTCAGTAAACTGGCGTGTGGCCACCACAGTGGCATCCTAATTCCTCCAGCTGACAAGTCCAGGTGGAGGGATAAACTGTGTCCCACCCCCTTCACTGGAGATGATATAATGAATTAAATCAGTAGTGACTGCAGTCTTTAAATGTATTAGCCTTGAACAGCTATTTAACTTTAAACTGAAGCTCATGAAGCTCATACTGTAAATGCCTCACAACTAGTTTGTGTCTTGCCTTTACACTGCAAATAATACTGGTTAAAATGTCTAGTGTCTTCTGACTAAATAGCTTAGTTTTCCAGCAATGTGAAAATCTCCTGCTCACGTTTGTCATGTTGAGAGTTTTTTGGTCACATTACATTAGTGTGGTTTGTCATAATAATGAGAACAAATAATATCTGTTCCATCAGTGTTTGTAAATATTGGAACATAATTCTTTATGGGACAAATGCTGTGTCTAGGCTGTTGTTACTCAACAGGCTTAATGATTCGTGTGTAGCAGATTAGACACTAAATTAAATGTCATGTAATGTACATTTACATTTTCAATAAATTGCACACAGGCTATGTGCCAAATTAAGCTGATAGCGAAATCTAAATGCTTGAGGTAATGTTATTGAAATGAGTGCCACGTTATGTGTTAACATTATACAACAGTAGCTATTAAATAACACATCAAATGGTTTTATTGTCTTGGACACCTTTCCTGAAGTGCACAACCATATCTTCAGCTTATTTACAGACATTGATATAGATATATTCCTGCATAGATCTGTGTACATAGTAGAACTGTACATGACAGTCAGCTTCACCGCTGAAAGACACTGCGGTGAGTCATACATTACACATTAGCTATATTTGGATAAGGCAATAAGGAATGGTGTTCTCTGCATCTTTATGCTAATGTTGAAGCAATCCTCCCTGTGCTGGGTGGGAGCAGTAATGCATTAGCTGATGGTTCAAAGCTAAGTTAAGCACACTGCCTTTTCTTTTTGAACTTGCCTTTCAGAGGGAATATTGTGTGAGAGCTGGAGAGCGAGTGACTCTCTTAGCTGCTGAGAGTGACTGTGACACCCTTTTCTACATCAAGATAATTTTAATGATGTGATCGAGGCCTGATAGGAGCTACTTTAGAAGTAAACGGAGACTAAGATTATCATTCGTGCAAGCTGATAATACTGCTGCTGGCTAATTCCAGTGACTAATAGGAAAAAATGTATTTATGTCCATTTATGACTCTCCAGCATTTATTTGCACTTTTTAAAGTACTTGACTCTACTGGACCTCCACCTTCATTTTTGGCCTAGTGTGCATAGGCTTGCCTAATTGGCTGTTCCTTATTGCACAATTAATTCACTCTGTGACCTAGACTTTGCAACCAGAAAGCCTCCATCTGCTTCACCAGAAAGCGCAGAAGAGCAATTAGACTCTTAATGTTGAACTCCTCAAGCTACTGTCTCACCTTGATTCTAATAATAGGGCGCTTCAATACCAAACACCTGCACCTACTGTCCAGGACAGACAGCTCACCTCAGACAGATTTTAAAATAAATCTTTGCACATTACAACATGTAATCCTCTTTGCTAGAGAGACGGTAGTGTATTTATTAATGCACTATGAAGTTTCCCACCCACGACCTGATGTAATATTTATCTGGGGAGAAATTCATCATTTATTACATTCTTTTCTCCTTGCTTTCTCGGTTGTTTGTTGCTGCCACTGCTCTTGGGATGTCACAGGGTATTCTTCAAATGTCCCTGCAAAAACCTGTTTACACACACACACAGACACAGACACACAAACACACACAGACACACAAACACACACACACACACAGATTAACTTAGCTGGGTGTAGCTGCAGAGGCTGGTGTTTTTGTAGCCTACCACTGCATGTCCCCCTCTGTGGGGTTTCTGCCTCTGTGAGCACAGGAAGCAACACACACTCGCTGAATAAAATTTACTGTTAAGATATTGTCGAATAATACAGCATATACTTAATAGTTCATTTGGGCCCATAAGTGACATATTTTCATGTAATATTGCAGTGTCAGTAACAACACTATGTGGCAGAGCAGGAAAAGTCAGTAATGAGCTGCCCACTGCTTCTTAATGGATGGAGGAGTAATAGAGGAAGCACATCAGATCATCCAATCTTCAGCCATGTGAGTTTACTACTGTGAATCCTCAACTTGGATTAAAATGATTAAAATTATGCTCCACTGTTGCATCCCTCTGACTTTCAAATAAACTCTCTAATTTTACAGATATGACATACTATTAGAATGAAATGCAGCAGCAGGGGTTGTAATAATCCTGAAAAGGCTGTTGCTATGAGTGATTAAAACTCCATCATCAAATCTGCTTAAATCCACATATTTGTTGAACTTGTTTGTATGTTTGAAGAATGTGATGAATGACTGAGAACACAATAGGTTCCCTCTTTTTCTACATGGCGTGATTGAACCAGTCTACCTCTGTAATCACACATGATAAGAGCTCCTGGTGAGATTTAAACCTGTAACCTCAATATTGATAGGAATCTACTATATTAGCATACATGTCTCACTGCCCACTTCCCTCCAGTTACCCACCATGTTTCCATGGCAACCACAGACATTCAGGAGAACCACCATCTATGTGATATCTCTGTTGTAAGCTTAGAAAGTATGCTTCACTCGAGAGGTTCCTTAAATATCTATAAATATTTAATATGGTCACTCAGCAGTGGTAACTCCAGGTTTGTCTTTCAGATAAAACTGCAGTGATTATATTTCACACTGGAATCACCAAGAGCCTTATTGAAATAAAACCTACTACTGTTTCACTACGGAAATTCTAATGAGATTCAATGCTCCATCTCAGCCTCCTGACTACGCAGTCTTTACACTGTCCGATTACAGTGTTACTTGTACATGTATGTAACATCTCTGCAGATCACAATAAGCAGATAAAACTTTTCATGTTCATGTGAAAGCCAATACGAAATCTGACAGGAACCCTTTGCAGGAGACATTTTTAATGTCCTTATACCTTGGTGTGACTTGCATACTATAAAAAATACCTGTGGATGAGAAGATGGATAGATAGATGGACAGAGAGAGTGGAAGACAGATGGCAGTATGATACATAGATACATGAATAGAGTGATGAAGATGGATAGATAACTGTAAAAAAAAGTATTCCTGCTTGATTAACTGGGTAATTAGTTTCTCCTTTATTCTCTCAGTAATTATCAAACATGCTGCATCCACTGAGAGAGGACTTGAAAGTGCTTTGCCTCCCCACTCTGTGATCCTCTTCTCTACTTCAACCAGCTGATCCCTGCTACCTGATCCGGCCATGCTGAGTGGGATGCTCTACCCCAGCTCGTTGGCCAATTCTGCCTATTGCTGGATCTTCCATATACTCCTGCTTGAGCTGCTGGTTCCAGGAGTCCTGCCCAGCATCTCCAGATTACCCCCCATGGCCAAACGTGAGATCATCATAGAGGGGGACTTGGTGATCGGAGCTCTGTTCCCTGTGCACGAAAAGGGTGAAGGGATGGAGGACTGTGGTAAGATCAATGAGCAAAGAGGCATCCAGAGACTGGAGGCCATGCTGTTGGCACTTGATGAGATTAACTCCAGCGACCATATCCTTCCCGGGCTCCAGCTGGGGGCTCACATCTTGGACACCTGCTCGAAGGACACATACGCTCTGGAGCAGTCCCTTGATTTTGTCAGGGCCTCACTCACCAAGGTGCATGACCCAGGCTTCATCTGCCCAGATGGCTCAAGACCAATCCAAAATGAGGTTCCACTGGCCATCTCCGGGGTCATTGGAGGATCCTACAGTGATGTTTCCATTCAGGTAAATAAGCCAAATTATGTATCTCACATGTTTCGAGTTTCAGTTACATGTGTACAGTATACATTTACAGAAAATAAAAGCAACAGCAACTGCTATAGGCAGTGATTAGGGTGGTGGACACATGTCTCACTTCCTGCTTTACTTAAATTACTTAACAAATCATGACTCTCTTTAACCTTAACCAGTTGCCAGTTACTTATACACGAGTCATAGAGATTTTTAAGTGTTGACAATGTAAATAAAAGTTTTTGGCAATGGTCACATAAAAGCATATTGCAGAATAAACCTATACTATATGCAATATGTTTTATCTAGAGATGAAGGTTGGAATATTTTTGTTTTCAATAGGTTTAAAATTGAATGGTTTATTTGTTCTTGAAGTGCAGTTTAAGAATGTTGCAAGTTAAAATTTGTACCTCACAGAAAAGCTGACCTTTTTATTTGAAAGATATTATATTAATTTATGCAGACTCACGCCCACATTCACCATAAATGCAGATAAAACCAAAAATGCCTTGCATCTAGGCTGGAGGGCGTCCATAGAGAGGAGAATTTGCTTTGGCTAGACTAAGAATCCACCTGGGATAATTCAGTTCGAAGCATCAGCATCACTTTGTCAGCGACTTCATTTCCGGCTTGGAAAGCAAACTGACCTTTCACACTCATATGAAAGGTTGCCAGAGGCAAAACATCTGAGCATAATTAATTAATTCTGATTGCCCTCACACACCATAATTACCGTGATGCACTGGGTGTTAGTGAGACAAAGTGTGTAGGGATAATTTTGTTATACTTTCCATTAACTCCAGTTCATAACACACTTATTATCCACGCACCCACACATGCACACACAAAGGAGAGTTTTTTTCATTAGTGGCAAAGCTTTGACAGTAAATGCCTTTGCATATAAAGATAATTTTTAGAAGCAATGAAGTGGGTTGTTGGAGATAATTCTTGGTTTAGTCACAGAAACGTCATTTGCTTTTAAATAATAACATGTTTCAAATGTAACCACGCTTTTCATTCCTTTTCATGTCTGCACCTGCTACTGTATCTGTTTGATTGACTGGTTGTTGATTGTTTTAGCTAATAAACTTTCAAAGTCAATAAAACCATATCAATATATAATCATTATGATGATTTAGTAGCTTCTGCAAAACCATCAATGGTATTTTGATTGGCTAAAGCAAATACTCTACATTTTAACTTCTCTCAATTTAATATTCCTGTCCCATAATTTACAGAAAACTTTTTTTCATCTAAGAGTGAGATGACATAATTTTTACTACTCCCCAAGCATGTACAGAGGGGATGTTGCTGGGGGCCCTTGCCTTTGCAATCTCTTTATCCATACTTGCTACAAACATTTTCCCTTCCTTTTCTGATCATGAGCTGGAGGCCGTGTTTTAACTTTATGTCCTTAAAGTGTCGCCAAAATAGGTCAACATCTAACCTAAATAAAAGTTACACAATACCACCCACTCAGACCACTTTTTGAATACACAGGTAAACCGACCAAATTAATCACAAGATGGCATCCACATCCCCCAGCAGTGAACACAGTGTGACAGAACTACACATTATAGGAAGAAGACTGTTAGCTTAGCTTTCCAGCCTGATGCTCAGGAGGTTAAAGCTGCCAGTGTTTCATTAGAGCAAAGTGATTCACACACTTGTATTAAATAATTAAATAAAACAATGTGATCTAAGTTGTAATTTGCAGGAATGCCTAATCCAAAAGATGTTTGAGTGTTTTTATTTACATCATTGTCTATTTTGAAACCTACCAAGTCCTATGCATTGCCTTTGATATAGAGTTTTTTAACTAATTATTGGATTTCATATTTTATTCATACTATAAATAATAACATAATATAATAATATAAATATAATATTTTATAACATAATAATATTTTAACAGATTCTTTGAATAAGTTGAGTACTGAAGTCTCTATGTGATTCTTCTGTTAATGTCTTAGCTCTAAAATACAGTTCAAACTGTAAATGTGAGACGTGTAGTGATGAATGCTGCATGTAAGCATGTAAAAACTTAATGGGAGGTCAGACAGACTCAACTGTCAATGTCCATTTTACCATATTGGAATCAGTTAAGCCTCCTTTAAACACAAGGATTCTCCACTTAAAACGAAGTAGATTATATTGGTCTTCTCCTGTAATGTTGATGATGCACTGACAAAAGGACAGCATGTTTTTGAGAAGCATGAAAAGGCCTGTCTGTGTGTCTCCTTTTGAATGAGTCTACAGCAATCACACCGTTGCAGGGTTTCAAAAAGAAACTCGCTGCCTTTGAATTTTTTTGTATGAAAACATACCTCTACTGTCACTATGTTCAACAGTCCCTTTGTTAGCGTGTATAGTTAGTGGGGACTATAATGAATTGAGCCGTGAGAACGGTGAGAATCCAATGGTGGGATTTTTTTGAGATGTCACTGGTTTAAACAGCCCCTTTTCATCCTAGAAAAGCACTTTGTGGAGATGAAGGGCATTATATAGTGAGGAGGACAAGTGCCAGAGACGGTCCTGGGGAACTTTGATTAGGGCTGCTTTTCCCATCTGTGGGGTGCATCTCTATTGGCTGGCAGGGACATGTCCACCTGCCTGTGGAGAGGAGGCCAATGCTGTCTCTGACAGGGGCCAACAACAAGATGTGGGAAAAATGATGGGAAACAACCCAGTTTCTCCTCAGCCTCAAACGATTCCCAGCGACATTTAAGAGGCTTTCATCACAGTCTTTCTCATTCTGCTGTATGTTCTCGATTTATCTTCTCACTGTTTAATTATTTGAAAACAGTCTTTATTGCCATTTTGAATGTTAGCTGCATCAGCAATGAGTGATGACTCAGTCCTAACAGCCTACACTTTATCAGCTATGAACTTCTAGCATTATAGAGACATAGTTTTAAAATGAATAATCAAAGCATTCTGAACTATTCTCACACTTTTGTTTGCACAAGTTCAAATCCACAAGTCACAACACTTAACCACAACTTTAATAGTTTCAAAACACACATACACAAACATTTCTGCATGTCTTTGTATAATTGAACTCACAAGCATAAAAAGAAACAAAAGGAAGTTTTTATGTGGCAATAATGAACTATGATATCCTTGCAGGACAGTTCTCCCATCTCCTAAAAATAAAAAATTTAATACTGCAATACATGGAGTGTTCTCACTTGAGAGGGTAGAATCCAAAAAAATGTAATATTGTATGTTAAAAACACCCCTAAACCCTTTAAGACATGAGGCAAAACCTCTCACTGCTGCAGCTGCTGGGAAGGTCCTAAATAATTTGAGGTCATAAGAGTATATGTCCTGCCGTACTGTATATTGATGTTTCATATATATTTTTTTGCAATACTTTATTAAATCTGTGTTGCACAGAAGAACTGGAGAGACTTTATTGTGTTTCAATCTTCACAATGCGTGTCGGGTGAAAAAAAATCCTGCTTTGGTGTTAACTTCAAAAGGGTCTTGTTTATCATGTGATATTAAGGCTGAATCCCCCATATCTCCCTCCCATCTACTCCTCTGCCTAAAGTGTTATTTTTGAACTGGAAATTTTATCACATTCGCAGAACACAGCTCAGCTCCTTAATTAGCATCAGAATGTCTTTCAAAGTGAAGGGGAACATTGTAATGACTGGAAGGTTGGTTAGAGTCAGGACCCACACTGTCAATAAATGTTGATGGTCCATCGATTTGCAGACACACTTCCCTTCATCTCATATTGCTTAGTTTTTAATGTTTTCTTTGTTTGTTTGTTTGTTTGTTTTTTCACACGCTATCACAGGAATAAATTATCAGTCTTTGCTCTGAACCTGTGGCTCTTATTTGTTGTGGTGCTTCAGTGTGTGACAGAAGCATTGCATTACAGTCTTAATGCCGTAGCAATAAGTGGACTTTTGTGTTAAGTTTTAAGCTTAAAGCTAAAAAAATGATAAAGAACAATCTTTTTTAAGAGATGTACGCTGTACTTTAGAGTGGCTCGAAAGGTTGCTGTTGTGCTGAGCATATTGCTGGTGGGAGGAAATAATAGATGTAAGTTTGATGTGAAATATCGTTTCTGTCTTAAATATTTCATGCAAGCAGATCAACACACAATTACTTCTGCAACTGCGTTCTTGGATACAGCAGACAAGTTATGATACTGTTTATTTCAATCAAATACAGTACAATATATACGGTATTATAAACATGATTGAATACACCCAGTTGTGGTGGGCAGGGCACAGAAAAGGCACTCTGCTCCATTTATTGTTTTAATAATGTCTCTTATAATTATATTTATGTAGTGCTAAACTGTTTTGCCCATTATTGTAGCAGACAAAAAACAAAACCATAATCTTTCCAAATCCTTAACAAAGTGGACTTGTGTCTAAACAAAACCTTCAAAAGTTAAATATCTGATCTTTTTTTTCACATGTCTTAGGTGTGGTGAAATTGATGGTGGCAAGTTGTGTCTACAAGGATACGACATCCATCCATCCATCTGTAACTGCTTATCCTTAGGGATGAAAGGCAGGTTATACCCTGGACAGGTTGCCAGTCTATGTCAGGGCCAACACAGAGAGACACACAGACAGACATTCACACTCACATTGACACCTACAGGCAATTTAGAGTCTAAGGATACAACAGTTAAAATGAATGGGGATAACATACGTCTTCTAATAAGGTTAGACCAGTTTAAGCAGCCTGTTACGTCAAGAAATGTCCCATAAATCAAACATTATCTTTATCAGCTGTAGAACAGATAGATTGCTGATCCAACTGATATATGATGAAATGGCACAAGCTATTCAACAGTGAGCACTGCTGTTGCTGTGACTTTTCTTCCTTGGCAGTAAAAAAGAAGATACCTAGGTGAATGTGGCACGATTACAGACAAAAACAGATGAGGGTGGTAATGTATGTTTTTATGCTGTACGGGGCTGGTGCAGTTTGCAAGTTTTACTCTACATGCCATACTGTAGCTCCAGCAGGGCTCAGCTTGACAGGCCTCTCCGGACATCTAGACCAACCAGCCAACATTAACATTAGTGGTCTTAATATTGTGATGGAGGAGGAGAAACAGCATTACTACTCTAAGCCACCTGCAGCTACACAGCCTGCGTGTAAGGGTGGTAGAAATACTCAAGCGAAATAATACGTTGTCTGCAAAAAGTACCACTGGAAATCTTTTATTGTAGCAAAACAGGTGTAATAATTAATGAAATCTAAGGGTCAAAGATCCCTATAGTTAAAACATTATGTGCTAGCAGGTGGTTAACTCATAATGATACATCAACATCACATTTAATATTTTTATATTAAAAACCCCAGGTGGTGTTTATGTTCTTGCTGATCAGTGTAAATTGCATAAAGCCATGTACTTTCTATGTACTGTAAAATATGTGATGACAAACATAAGAGAGTTTGTTTTGTTCTTATTAGGAGTGCAGGCCTAAAATCCCATAATACACTGCATTGTGATGCATCTCAGACACATCATATAAGGTTTCCATGCAAACTACAACCGAGTTTAGGGATTCATGAAACGTAAAGACCATAGTATGATAATCTCAAATGTTTCATCTGCTTGCAGAATTTTTAGATGTTTACTAAAACATATTCTGACAATGTTGGTTTGTCCCAACCCAAGACAAAAAAGTATAATACAATTATTTGAGGTTATTCTGCCTTTAAATTGGGTCCTCAAGTCAGTCAGTGTTAGCTTTTCAGGAATTATATTCTGAAATAGCTTTTTTAGGGGGGTAGCATTAAGGTAATAGTGAAGTGTGGGTCCTGACTCTAACCAACAGGGTAATAGTGAAAATTGTTTTTTAACTGTAAGTGGATTAAAATTACTCAACTAATATCATAGTAATTATCAAAGTAATATCCAGGAAATAGTTTGATATAAGCAAGGGGTGTAAAGGAAACATGTGGTAGTTTGTTGGAGAACAATGGAACAGAGCTGTCAAATGCAACATTACCTGGTTCTGCTTTATTTCATGTTTATCTTTAGTGATAATGATGGATGGCGTGACATCTCCAAAAGTGAATCTGTATACACTATAGATCATAAGCGATGCCCCCTCCATATTATAAACCTATAAACCTTATTGGAAATTGGCCATTTTTCTACTACGTTTGTTTCTATAGGAACACTAGACTGCAGCATCAGGTCACTACACAGTGTTTGCAGTGAATAAACCAATGAAACAATTCTTACTTTTTTACATGTTGATTTGCTCCCTCTTCTCCCGTGTTGAGTCTCACTTGGCCTCTCAATAAAAGTTGGCAATTATACCACAAAACTTTTTATATGCTTGTGTATATATATAAAATTCAAAGGGACACTGTAGGGAAGGAGACATATAGTACAACTCTTATAAGGAAACATTATAGAAAGTTTCACTAATGAACCTCTTGAATAACACAAGCGAAACAAGACCTTAACTGCTTAATGTGCTGCCATAATCACCATCATATAACCTATGATACTAATGAGGGCATTCATCTTATTAATTAAGTAATTTGCAAATACTGCAGTTCTTTGTTCTCAAACAACAAATCTGCACTAATCATAAGATTTGTGTATGTTAAAAGAGGAGTAAGTTTTAAAATGTTCTTTTAAGGTTTCTTTATGCAGTTAATATACAAATGTCTTCAGAGTATATGTTTCACCTTATGCCTTTAACACGTATTACTGGGTTTAGTTACCAAGCACTTTTAGACTTTAAGAACCACGAAGAGCATTAAGAACATCATTGGTGCCTCAATCTTTTTATCGCAGTTGAGATCCAGACAAACTAATGTGTCGCTCTTTAATAAATTGGTGCTTTTCCGTGGCGACTTGACTTGCTTGTAGTTCTTGTAGATGTTTCACCTTTAAGCAGTTGCCTTTGAACAGCCCCATTGGGATAACAACGTGAGAATCTTCACAGAATCTTAAATAAGTAGTCAAAGTGTTGGCAAAGGGCAAGTATTCATCTAGTGGTGGGTCCTCATTAAGAAATTAAATGCTAAGTTTGGATATTTGAAAATCTCGTGCTTTGAGAAGAAATGTAGTTGTAATACTACAGAGCTAGTACTCTTAGTATTCATATCTGACTTGCTGATAGAGAGACAGAGAAATACTGCATGAGGATGAACAGACGGTTACTGTCACACACTCCAGTGCCGTCCTGAAAGGTTTGCTGTCAGGCTTCTCTAAGAACCACTGATGAAGGCCAACTCCCTGAGTTAAAACAGTGCAGGAGAAAGCTACCTTATTACCATGCAAGTATGACTGACCAACCTAGTGTAGCTGCTCATATGTCGTAGCCGGCTGCATACAAAACACTGCGTGTATCACACCCAACATAATTTAACCAGGGGAGGATTCTTCTTACATTAACACCAGAACTAACATCTTTCAGTGGGCAATTTGTTTAAATCTCTGTCCTATATTCTACTATAAATGTTGGAGAAAATTATAAATACATACAATTTACTTTTACTTATTTTTTGTTTTGCATTGACTGTTATATTTGGGGTAAAGACAAATAGTTCTGCTTTGAACTCAATACTAACATCCTGATTTTTGAGAGCTAAGCAATGGCCATCTTCTGTTATCTCTTTCTGAATGGGAGTTTTCATATACGGTGTCAATCAGCTTGTTATAAATTAGTAAATGAGTCTTGAATAATTAATCCAGCTACTGCATGTCGATATAATTTCTAATATTATGCCAAGGATTCATAGCTTTGTTTAAGTTCTCATGGGTTGGAATAAGCAAGTTGTTAGAGACAAATGGTACTTTTAATAAGTTGTATGGAGTATGGGAGCTTCCAATTATATCCATGGGGATGCCATTGTTTGGAAAGCCTCCAGGCATACAATGATGCCTAAGGGAGGAGGTAGTCATATTGAGGCTCATGGGTTGTCACTAATCACCACTGCCTCTCATGAGGAATCCAGCAGAGTGACAGGTTTTCACCAACCCTCTGTCATAGTAATCTCTAATGCTTTGTGAGAAAATAATTGCTATGATTTTATGCTATGAATCTGACATAATCGTTTAAGCAGTCTTGCGTCCAACACAGATGCCTTGCCGAGCTCTGAGTCAGAGATTCTTATCCCCCCTCATTGAACTCTGTACCACCTGCAATCCCCTTCCCAAGGAAATGTCTGGGGTTGTTGCACATCAAACCCTCTGACAGAGCCTGTACCAAGTTTTAAATGACTTGACAGAATGACTTTAATGTGAAAAAACAGCAAAACACACTGATAAAACTCTTATCTCTGTGCCATTGCTGCTGTTGTTATCTGGCTCTATCTGTAAAGGGACCTGTGGTACTGCTGCTGGGGATGTGAATCCCTGACAGTAAACAGTTGAGAATAGAGAAACATTGCACTGTAGCTGTTTTTACCACCATGGTCTGACCTGGAGCACATATCAGACAGAAGCTGTACTCTACAATGGCTCCACTTCATTCAAAGTCCAGATGGAAATCTACAGTGTATATATTTTGAAAAGTTTCAAATGCAGCACTCTAGCATGTAGCTCTAAAAGTCAAATTCTGACTATAACAATCCTTTATGTTGTCATATCCCCCAGTCACCCATCATACATCCAAATAGTTTCCAATAATTTACATATATCACACAATTAACTTTTAAAAAACAACATAAATGAAAAATATGAAATGAGCAGAATAAACTGGATATTCTCTCCTCGTTCACCAGGTGGCCAACCTTCTGCGACTGTTCCAGATCCCTCAGATCAGCTATGCCTCCACCAGTGCAAAGCTCAGTGATAAGACCCGCTATGACTACTTTGCCCGCACCGTGCCCCCTGACTTTTACCAGGCCAAGGCCATGGCTGAGATCCTGCGTTACTTCAACTGGACGTACGTGTCAACAGTAGCTTCAGAAGGTGACTATGGTGAGACTGGCATTGACGCCTTCCAGCAGGAGGCTCGCACTCGCCAAATCTGCATCGCTACCTCGGCCAAGGTTAGCCGCTCTATGAACCGCCAGGGCTATGAGAATGTGATTCGCTCACTGCAGCAGAAGTCCAATGCCAAAGTGGTCATCCTCTTCACCCGCAGTGAGGATGCTCGTCAGCTGCTGGTAGCTGCTTCTCGCATGAATGTTTCCTTCACCTGGGTGGCCAGTGATGGATGGGGAGCGCAGGAGAGTGTGGTGAGGGGCAGCGAGACTGCAGCAGATGGGGCTTTCACCATCGAGCTTGCCTCTTACCCGATCAGAGAATTTGAAGATTACTTCACCAAGCTGAACCCATACACCAACACAAGGAACCCCTGGTTTAAGGAGTTCTGGGAGCTCCGATTTCACTGCAACCTCCAGGAGCATGGCTGCAGTGAACACAGCCTGCGAGATGGAACATTTGAGCAGGAGTCCAAGATCATGTTTGTGGTCAACGCAGTTTATGCCATGGCCCATGCTCTGCACAACATGAGACAAGCTGTATGTTCGAATATGTCCAAGGTCTGTGATGCCATGAAACCAGGTAACGGCAAAAGATTCTACAAGGAGTTCATCCTGAAGACCAGATTTGAAGGTCAGCATTGCAAATGCAGACACGATAAAGGCTTGTGTTATTTGTTTTTTATATGAAATAGATTTTCAAAAACTACGCCAGGAAATAAATTAATTGTAAACATTTTAGTGTTAAATAAAGCAGGGTTCCAAATAGGCATGGCACATTATTAAGACTTCAAATGATTTCCTTTGAAATGCTGAAAAAGGATTTGTAATTTCCATTTCAATTAGCTAAAATAAGCCAGGAATTAGCATGTAGAAGTCAGTGGGAGTGGTGCTTGTCTAGAATATACTTGTGAGAATATGTTGGGTAAATAGAGACTCACATTTAGATCCACTAAAACAGCAGGAAACTAGTGAGGTTTTATGCATTTTATAGCATGTGTCAGGATTTTCTTTATTTCTTTTGTAATTTTTATGTTATTTTCAGCATTAATAAAACGTCTTATAGTACGACAAATATTATAGTGTTCCTATAAGATTTACTAGTATATATATGCCAAGCCAAAGTTAGAGTTACATAAGTGTTGTTCTTAGTTATTAATATAGGTTTTTGAATCTTTGAAAGTCAACTTTGCTCTATGTTTGCTTCCTTCCAGCTCCGTTCAGACCTGCAGATACAGATAGCATGGTGCGCTTTGATTCTTTTGGTGATGGCATCAGCCGCTACAACATCTTCTACTACCACAAGGAAGAGGGGAAGTTCATCTACAAAAAAGTTGGCTACTGGGACCAGAATCTGACCCTTAACACCACCCTAATACCCTGGCATGGCCACGTACCACCGACATCCCAGTGCAGCGACCCCTGCAGGAAGAATGAGGTGAAGAGTATGCAGCCTGGTGATGTGTGCTGCTGGATCTGTATTCCCTGTCAGCCCTATCAGTACCTGCAGGATGAGTTCACCTGTGCTGATTGCAGCTTTGGTCTGTGGCCTCTGGATAATTTGACTGGCTGCTACGATCTGCCTGAAGAGTATATCCGGTGGGAGGATGCCTGGGCCATTGGGCCTGTAACCATCTCTTGTCTTGGTATAATGTGTACTCTGTCAGTTGTGGGTCTGTTCTTTAAACACAATGAGACACCTGTAGTTAAAGCAAGTGGACGTGAACTCTCCTACATTCTTTTGCTGGGAGTGTTGATGTGCTACAGCATGACCTTTATCTACATTGCCAAACCTTCTACTGCTGTTTGCACCCTGCGTCGTATTGGCTTGGGCACCTCATTCGCAGTGTGTTACTCCGCCCTGCTAACCAAGACCAACCGGATTGCTCGCATCTTCAGCGGCGTGAAGAATGGAGCGCAGAGACCGCGCTTCATCAGCCCAGCCTCTCAGGTAGCAATCTGTGGCGCTCTTATATCCTGCCAGCTGCTTGTGGCTGTTATCTGGCTGTTGGTGGAGGTGCCAGGAGTTCGGAAGGAGGTGAGCCCAGAGAGAAGAGATGTGGTCACCCTCAAGTGCAACAGCAGGGAGTCCAGCATGCTCATTTCACTCACTTACAACTGCATCCTTATTGTCCTCTGCACTGTCTACGCCTTCAAGACACGAAAGTGCCCTGAAAACTTCAATGAGGCCAAGTTTATTGGGTTCACCATGTACACTACCTGCATCATCTGGCTCGCTTTCCTGCCTATCTTCTATGTCACTGCGAGTGACTATAGGGTAACTATCTATGAAAAATTGTTTTTATAAAATGTATTGAGTATTTTCATTTTATATTTCTAGATACTTTGTAAGCATACTGTTGTGGAATAATTTAAACACTAACCCTTGTGTGTTTACCATTCTTAAAGGAAATGTGTCACTTTCACATTCTATTTGATCACCGTCACCCAGACTCATGAAAGAAGGGGCTTTCATGTAGGTTGAAATGTCTTTCAAGGCAGGAACAAAGATTCCGCAAATGGATGAGGCCTGAATATACAGGCAGAAATAATTAACGACCATCAAAGTGATTCACTGATTTTACTCAATGTTTAAGATGTTTAAGATTTAACATGCATTTTAGGAATTCTGTAGAGTTGTTACAGCATTGTTATTAGTTACCAAGGCTAAATCACATGTTGTCCTCCATAAAGTGAACTTGCCATGCAGCATCATGACCTGTAGTCAAAATAATTGCAAGCAAGGACAGAGAGTGCTGCTCATTTAGTGCACTGCTTTCCTAACAGTCGGAGTAAATATAGCACATCTGCGGCAGAGTTGTCACATGAGAGTTTTGCAGGATTTTGCCTTTAGACAAGTGGCTAATGACTAAATATAACTAATATATAGAGATCACATAAATGACGATTAATAAATAGGATGTATATGTATTACTATTACTGGCTGTTTTCGTGACACTGGAGCTGACCAAAAATTAGAATGTAGATACCTGATACCAAATTGCATAACTGCAATTTGTGAAGTTAGTCAAAAAGGACAAAACATCAGACATAAAGCTGACACACCATGGAAGTTATGAGTGCTGGTGCTTTAAGGCGAGACTCAAGGCTACTGCCACAGCATTTGGTCAGGGCATGCAACAAGGCCTTTGTTGTGCAAACAGATGGGGGGAGGTCTAGGATCACACAAGCTTTGTATCATCATGAAGTACCTCAGGCTTTTCATGTCTGTTGTGATCAACCTTCGTGGCACCCACACTGTGAGCCCAAAGCTTTTACCTTTTCTGATCCTCACTGGGATTCATGTGACCAGCTGAACACTAGAATATAAGGCTTCATGCAGCACATGTAATAATTGAAAGTATGAGAGGTTTGGCACTGAAACAGGGACCTTGATACTTTAGTTCTGTGTGACACCAATAATAATGGCTGTGAGTTCATTTGCCACATTTCAAATTAGAGTTGAAGAGCACAGAAATGCTGTATTCCAATGAGAGAGCTGCCTTGTTGCTCAGTGAATCATGTTGAACTCAAGGTTTCTGATGGAAACAGGCTTTGTCATGTTCAGAAATCTTTTCACTGTAAACTGTTTCAGATGTCCTTGTCTTGTAAGTTTTAATCTACATATTTTTATCAAAAGTCAACATTATTAGTAAACTGCAGTAAAATAGAATACAGAATCTAAATATCTATGAAATCTCCAAATTAAAATGCATGTATGAATGTAGTATTTCAAAAAACTATAAAGATGTGTTTTAAATAATATAATCAATGATATAAATATAATAAACTAAAAACTAACCCCATTCTCTTTGCTGTCAGTTTCTAAGTGTGAACACATCCTATTGTTGCTCAATAACAATTTGTGTAAAGAGGATGATTTGAACGGCTGCTAGAAAGACATTTTATGGCTAAAACATAAGGGGAAGTAAAGTAATGTTACCCGCATTCCTGGAGGTGTTTTATTTTGAAGTTAAAATGTGTGAACTCTCATATTCTCTTATTTCTGCTGTGCTCTTTTTGTGCAGTATGTTTAGGAGGGATTTCACTTCATGCTGTGGTTCTGCAAATAGAAGTTCCTAGACTGCAGGGGAAATCAGTGGGGTGGGAAGGGATGCTGCTCAGGAAGATGACCCCAGCAGTCAGCTCACATTAGCAGCTGAAATATGACTAACAAGGCCTTGACTTTCCAGGACAGCCAGCTGTGCCTATCCCACTTCTCGTTTTTGCCCTCATATTCATGCACATACAAAAACACAATTAGAATTGCTAACATTCATAACTTAAAACTTTGCAAGCACGCGGACACACACACATACACAAATGCATCATTGAAAACAGAAATGAGGCAAATAGTGCCAGAATAACAACTAGATCAAACATTAAGGTACAGAATACAGCAGCACTATTTCTGTGATATTATTAATTTAATAAATAAAGTTTAAAAAGGTATAATCAATTTTCATATATTAACAGAGGAGCTTGAATAAATGTTTTTCATATATGTAAAAACCGAATCAAAGTTGCATTTAAGATGTATCTTCACATATTCATATATTTATTTGTTTATTTAATAGACCTTTTTATTCTCTGATTACTGGCACTGTTCTGAAAATGTAATTATTGGGACATTGTGTAGGTGAGATGACAGACAGACTGAAAAATAATCTGGGTCAGCTGACGGTGGAGGAGTATTTCAGAATGCTGACAAAAACAATGATGTGAAGAAGAGCATGTACCATTTAATTTATTACGATTATTTTTAATTTACCTCCTTAGTCTATAAAAATGTCACAAGATAGTTAGAGAGTAACGAGTGCAGAAGTATATCTGTTACTAAAAGTGTTTGATCAAAGGCTGTAAATGGCTTGTTTGTGTCAGGAGTGTGGGGGACATGTGGCCTTTAAACAAACTTCATCAGTCCTGAAGACAAAGGGGAAAAGTCCAAACACAGACTTATGTATTCATCATCCACCCACTCCTCTCTCCTCACAGGTGCAGACCACCACCATGTGTGTCTCAGTCAGTCTGAGCGGTTCAGTAGTTCTCGGATGCCTCTTCTCCCCCAAAATCCACATCATCCTGTTCCAGCCCCAGAAAAACGTGGCTTCACTTAGAGTCACAGCCAACCGCTTCAGTGCCACCGTATCTGCTTCAGCCTCTGCTCCCAGCTCAAGCTACTCAAAAGGTACAAACATTCAGCCCTCATTAGTCCATCAAGTGCATGCAAGAGAAATTTATTTCAATTTGATTTAACATCTGAGTAAATTTTCAGGTAAACCTAAAATCAAAATGTTAAGGTATTAACACTTATTGTCAAATGACAGTTAAATGTAAGACTGGGGCCTGTTCGCTCAATGGGTCGAGCATTGGGTTGAGATGCTGTGTGGCCCCAAGCTCTGATAAAATGGGAAGGTTGTGGCAGGAAGGACAACCGGCAAAAATTCATGCAAAACCCACGTGGAACATGTCCGCTGTGGCGACCCCTCAAGAGACAAGCCAAAAGCCGTTGATCTATACAGTTAAATCTAGAAATCACTGTATAGACACTGCATTTTGCAAATAATGATGACATCACTTATGTCCTGCCCTGTGTTCAAAACAATGTGAAAGGAAAGAAAAGGAGTGCATGCTGTGCAGCAGTGTTATGTTTTTACATATTATTCGATGAAAAATGAGTGTATATAAAGAAACCAATTAAAACGGGAAATTACAAAAATGTTCTTTCTTTGTTTCTGTTGTTTGCATCAGCATGGCTGAGCAATTAAAATCCAGTCATATGCTTCTTTTCATGCGGAATGAGAGCAAGTCTTATCTAAAGCTTATTAGTAAACTAACCAATAATTCACAGAACAATCTTCCTAAATAAACAGAAAGTTTACATAGTGAACTCAGTGTAATCTTTATTTTTCAGACAGGTAAAAGTATTCAAAAGTATACTACAGTATATAGTTGCAGACACATTTATTTCAAGGTTATGTTAACTGTTATATATTGAACTAACCGTGGCTGGATTTTTGGGTAGTTTAAAAAATGTGTAAACAAAAAAGTAAACAAGATATTCATCATATTCATCATCAGATCAGGTTTTGTTTCTTAGCAGTGGAGAAACGTTTGCCTGGCTAACATAACTGTTGTTATCTTTTCAGGATCAGCCTCTAACTACGTGCCAGCAGTTTGCAATGGGCGTGAGGTAGTGGATTCCACAACATCTTCTTTGTGAAAAAGGTTCCTCTCTAAGCACCAGACACCACCACATCCTCAGTCGCCCTTTCATCAAACATGGCTGTGTATGACAGAGCCCCCATGCCATCCAACATGATGCAGAGAAACATCTCTGACTGACCAGGCTGACTGGCCGTGGCCTGGATAACTCTAACTGTGAAAGCTAAATGATGTTCCTACAGCGAGCAGTATGTATTAACTGTAAAGCCTTTTTGTATAGATTTAATATGCTGTGATCTCCTTGGTTTACAGATAGATGTGATTAAATGCACCGTGCCTTGTCCTTAAGAGTTTTGTTGTCAAATGGGTGGTTGTGAAGCAATAGTTATACAAAAGGCTGTTCTTATCTTGTCCTTACAGTGCTGTGAATATATCCAAATGTTGTAGACACAAAACAACAAAAACAAATGCTAATGAATAAATTCAGCATTTTC
The DNA here is from genome assembly GCF_033026475.1 of Channa argus. NCBI lineage: Eukaryota > Metazoa > Chordata > Actinopteri > Anabantiformes > Channidae > Channa > Channa argus. The sequence continues at coordinate 16,366,854 of NC_090201.1, read as the reverse complement.
TGTTAAACAAAATATGTGACTAACCATAGTAAACGTGGTGAAAACTAGGCAACTAGACAATATAAGGGACGTGTTAATGTAGACTGGTTGAAAATGTATGCTTTATTGTAATTTATGTAAATAAAACATTTTTTATAATAACATTAAATACTGCTTGCATTTATTACTATTCAAACTAAATGCAAATATTCAGATTCAAAACCAAATTAACCTTCTTGAAAATTTGTTATTTTAGTTTAATCAACTTTTTACCTTATTTCCTCTAATTTTACCAGAGTAAAAGAAAATAACAGCATCTAAAGATGTTAAGTTGGATTCAAGATTTTTCAACAGGTGCAGCATGATTTTTAATTCTGCTTTAATATTAAGACTTGTTTTTGGTGCTCATATCTTTAAGCTGTAACTAGTTATTGAGTGTGTACATGTACAGTGCCTATAAAAAGTATTCACCTACATTACGCTTTTTCATCTTTTATACTGATTGGAGTTTCCTGATATTAAATTGTAATAATCATCTTAACAACCTGCCTGGTTTGTTTATATAGGTTATATGAACATGAAGTACACTTGCAGCTCTCAATATTTTAAATGTCACTATCAATATGCTTGAGCATAAGGGTAAACATTAGTATTTGCTTTAAATTTTTATGTGAGCATTATATAATGAGCAACAGTGTGGGTAATAAAACACAAATATAGTAGAGAAAAGGACACTTTTGCCAAAGCCTAAGAGGACACCTGCAGGAAACCTGAAGCAAGTGCAGAACTAAACAAGCTTATCACTAATATTACTAACATCATATTACAACAGTAATTTTTGTCAACTCCGATATAGTACAGAAATTATGATTAAAGGGCAACTTGACAGATTTTCAACTTGCTTTCTCAACTTCTAGGTATCGTTTATGAATTGTAATAAACTACTTTCTGGCCTCCCTATATCAAAAGCTTCCGGTACATCATTTGGATTTACCAGTACAAATTTAGACAAAGTAGTTCTTATGCTAATGTATTGTATTTCTTAAGCCCTTGGTAATGTTAAAATATAGTTACACGAAAGTTATGTGGATGAGAGAAGACAAGTCTTTTTATAACTCCTACAGTACAACATCTTCTCCTGGTGTAATGCAGGTACAGCCCACACTCTCCACCATGCTCCGATTCCTTCACTGAAACAGCTAAAGCGTTTCTTCACTTAAATCACAGCAGTTTCACTGCTGACACCCACTGGAACAAATCATTCTATGATGAGTATTGGTATTTTGAAATATAAAATAACCTTTTGTATAAGCAATACCATGATACATGAGAATTTATAAATCTTTAATTTACAAAAAAAAAAAAAAAAAAAAGGCCTTTGACAGTCGACTATTCATTCATCTTGGCTTCTTCTTGATTAAGTTTCCTTTTGAGAGGAATAATATAGATCCCATTCTTGGCCTCTTTAAGTCTCCACCAACGTCCCAACCTTGAGAAATACAAACAGAAATTGACAATAAATATGGATACAAACAGGCCAAATATAAAACCAAAACAAAAAGAAGAAGACTTTATTACACTCCTGTTTAGCTTTTCAGTATGAAGTTACATTTCAAACTGCAATTCCACATCTTACTAAAACAAAACCTCTTCCTGCAGTGCATCAAGCAAATTTTTATTTTTACTTTAGACATTTCCAAGAAATTAAAGTAAAGTTAAACTTTTTTCAGTTATGTTCAGCTCTGATTGGAATAGGATTGCTTTTCTTAACAGCAGCACATGCAACTGAAATTTACAAATTAGCCTGAAAACCACCTTATAAAAAGGTACATTACTTAAAATCAAACAAAGGTAAATTTGTGATGTTTTATGGTAAATTGTCCAATAAGTGCTGTCCTTTTAAACTAAGATGAGCTGGGTGTATATCCTCACACAGTATTGTACTTGTAGTCGTTTTTTCTTAGAGAACTTTATACCAAAATCAGAAATATTCTCATTTTAGTCGACAAAAATTTCTAATCTTAAGAAACTGACAAACTCTCTGTACATTTTTAAGATTAAATAATTTCCATGTGTATGAAATTTCTCACAATGAATATGTACAGGACACACACACATCCCAGTATCCCATAAAAACAATACTAACAGTTCAGGAAAGGTCTTCAACTCTGTTGCCTGCTCCCATTTGTACTAAAGGAGCTAGCTTTAGACTGAGAAATTAAGGATTTTTTTTATTTTTTTTTACCTTTTTCAAATAATTCAAATACAAGGCATTCCGATCTCGAGTCTTTAGGATGTAGTGGAGAAGGTGGCAATAATGTTTGCAATTTCCATAAATGTAGTAGGTTTTTAATTATGCACTTTGTAAACAATAAAAAAAAAAAAAACTATTTTTCCCACATTGTCTAATATTCAGTGGCCTTATTACAGTGTCATTTTAAGATAACTTCTTTACAGATAAATAAAAAGATGTCATGAAATCAAGAATCAATGCTGCCATCTAGTGGACATGTCATGCACTGAACAATAATCTAAACAGTGATTATTTGACCTCACCTCCACAGTTTCTATGGAAACATGACCATTAGTTCAGTTACCTGTGCTCCTGTCCAACTCCTGCCACCAAAAACTGACCAGAGCTCGAAAACTTCAGACTGTTGACAAAACCAGACTGGGAGGGGAAGCAGAGGATGAGACAAAATAAGATATTTGGGAAAAGAACTGTTCTAGCTGCCAAGACATATTTACATATACTATAGAGAATATATACACATCTAATGTGACCCTTAAAAAAGAAACAGAAGAGCTTACCACTGGTACACTGAACAAAAGCTCAAGCCTACGATAATTCTGGCCACACTTCCACAGCTGCACCTGTGAGTTGTGTGAACCTGTACAGAAGAACAGAAGCAGCAGGGCATCTTCAGCACAGTTAATCAACATAAATCCAACCATTGCACTGTTAAGTGTTTAGTACACTTAATATGGACCAAATGTAATAATTCTATAAAATAAATTTAGGATTTATACACAACTACTGTAAAAAAACAAAAATAAAATAAGTTTAATTTAATTTATGTGTCCTTCACATACATATGTATGCGTGTTGTTAAAAAGCTAGTAAGGCGACTCTCACAGCAACAAGCACCTGAGGCGACGGTATCTGAATTCTGAAGCGCCGCTACCGAAGCGATCCAATGAGGCTGCTCTAGTTCTTCATCACCATGGCAACCATGAGCCTGCTTGACCGTGCTAAGAGGCTTCTTCTTGTTCACGCACCAAAGGGACACAGAGCTAAGGTCATTCAGAAAATTGCAAAAGGGCAGGAAAGAGAAACACAAATGAATCTTCAAGCTTGATGAGAGCCTGAGAATTTTTTTTTATAAAGCAACATGAATTTATAAATGTACCATCTCTTACCCATCATCAGCTCCTGTTATTATGTGCTCCTCGTTTATAAGCTGTATGCAATCAATTGAACCTCTGGAGGAAGACAAAGTAACACATGATGTGTGTCTTTCTCTTGCCATTACAGGAACATTGTTACATATAAAAAAGGACGACAACACAATTTTGCACCAAAATTAATTAAGCTATAAATTTTTTTAAATTTAAATGGAAGTATTCTGATTGTAAAATTTGCTAGATTCTTCATAACTTGACCAAGAAAAAGCTATTTTTCATGTTACTAGACAATGAAACAATACTAAGGTGCACTAAGAATATGTTTCTTATTCTGGAACCCATTCACTGCTCTGTATGTAATAGGCTGTGAATAGTTTATCTGAAGGTTCTCTTCTAAATGAGCAGTTGAGTTACTAACAGTAACTGGTTGTTGCATGACATTTCACTGCTGCTGCTACTACTGCCACCTCAAAAGCAAATGAACATTTTATTTTCCATTTAAAAACTGAAAACAGGTAAGTGAAAGAGACTGACTCATGGCCGTGAAAGACAAGCTGAGATTCCTCGGCTATCTTCCAGACCCTCACGGTTCTGTCGCGTCCCCCTGCAGTCACACAGCGCTCACGACTCAGACTGTCCAGTCCTGTGATAGCATCCTGATGCCCAAAGCTACAGAGATTTAAACAGTAAAATTTACAAATTCAAAATTTCTGTCAAAAATGCAAATGTTTGACAGTGACATAAAAGTTCACCTAAAAATATTACTCACAGAGTTTCCACATATGCATTCTCATCCACGTTCCAGACCTTAACTGAGCGGTCATGAGAGGCACTATACAGATCATGAGTTCCCTTCCTGAATGAAAGACCCTGTCAGGAAACAGACATTTCATTTAATTTAAAAGGAGAACCTTTGAGCTAGAAGTTTCCTCAAGGAAACTAAAAGATATCAGCTGAAAGTGAGAGACTGAGAGCATACCGACACTGGGCCTTTGTGTCCTGTGAATTTATAAAGATGTTTACACGTTTCAGCCTCCCAAATCATGATCAGTTTGTTCATATCTCCTGTTGCCTAAAAGAATGAAGAAAGAACTCATGAGGGGAGGACAGACTTAAAAAGACCTCACATACTTGACAGGAAATTGCGTACATAGGACCACTATTTACCAAGTATTTTCCATCTGATGATATGGCCATACACAGGATGTGAGCTGTATGTCCAACATGCCGATCTTCTGTACCTTTCCTACCACCATGTATTGTATGCAATTTCTTGCCACTCTCAACATCCCCTGAAGTTTGAAGAAAAAAAAAAAAGAAACTTTTTTCTGAAATGGTAAGACAAATGTCTTACAGTGATTTCATAGGATGTCACTGGATACTTACACTTAATTATTGAACAGTCTTTGGCAGCAGAAAAGATGCACTTGTCATCAGGGGTGATGACCACAGAGGTAATTGGAAGTTTGTGTCCTCTTAACAGCCGTATTTCTGAGGCATCTGGTGGTATGAGCTAAAAAGAGGTGGAAAAAAAATAAATTAAAAAAATCGAATTTATTCAGTTTGTACATAAACAGTTTTTCCTTATGCAGTAGTTTGGGAGATGGATTCCTGTACTTACATCTTTAGCAATAAGACGCTGAAGCTTGCCTTTCTGTTCAAGCTATAAAGAACCCGACAAATGGAAAGATTAGCAATACAGACGTGAAGAAAAAATTATTTTGCGTAACAAATCCAAAATAAACGTCTGACATAAAGGAAAAGAAAAAGTCCAGCCTAGAACTTGTCTCATCTTGAAAGTTCGCAACTTGATAGTAAAAGGACATCATTTACAGAAATTTAATAAGCAATTCAAACTGAAACATAATGTAGCTAAGGGTGGAAAATAAATTTAGGAAAATTCACTCATTTAGGAAGATTCACCCCATGTCAAAGACCTGGTTAATCACTTCTTACCACTTCTTCTTGAAGTCTTCCAGCGATCAGATGAGTTTCAAATGAGTCTTCTTCTGTTTTTTTTTCCTCTGATGAGACCAGATAAAAAAAAGAAAAGACTTGAAGTTAAAATTTCTCTCTACAATGTAAGTTATTAACGCTACATAGCTAATACACGTTTACCTTCTTCCTTAAGCTGTTCGAGGTAGAGCTTGGCTAATCTAAGCTTCTTTTCCTGTGGGGTTTCCTCATATTCGTTCTCTTCATTGGAATGCCTTTTCTTGGAAGCTACAGGACTGAGCAATGAGACAAAATTGCTTCACAATGTTTCTAAATAATAGCTGTGCTTTAATTTCAGTGCACGTCTACAAACTATAAAATCACAAGCAATCAAAAATTCACCTCTCTATCTCAGAGTCGCTGGAAATCTCTTCGTTGCATTTAGAGTTGGTTCTCTTCCCTCGTACTTTGTTCTTAGCACCCGAATCTCCATCACCTTTTGGCTGAGGAAAAAGAGCGGGTTGGTGAAGACAATCAACGTGATTACACTCTCTTCCTTTTTACTTTGTAAGCTTTAAAACAGCAGGTCAGATCAGCTAAAGTGCATGAGCCAACATGCTAGTTAGCTGTTAGTTAGCTAACTAGGTTACTCACCTTTCGTTTTGGCGCCGCTGAATTCTTTCCTTTTTTGACTAATTGGGACTTTTCCTTTGTCTTTATGAAGAAAGACGAAGACATAGTGAAACGCGACAATAGCCCCTCAAACTAAACAATAACTGCAAATATTTAAGCTCACAACTTTCTCAAGCTACTGATCAACATTGAACCACATGGATACACACCAACCAAACTATGCTGTTGAGTCACAATTAAAGTCAGACGCTGATTTGCGGATATTACGGTTCGTGTCAACTAGTCCCGCCTTCTGGTAAAACTCTAAATGTCTATTGGTTAAAATAGGGCCTTCAGATAAGCAGGAAACTGTACTAGAGAGAAATACTTCCCTCGGGGAATAAGTTTTCACAGTTTTGTTCCGCACATAATTGTAAAAAATATAAATTTAACAACACAGTAATCTTACATACATGTGTAGCACACATGATAAAAGATAAATATAGGAGCAGTATTTCACACATATTTAACTGGAAACGTTTTGCACGGCTGTTATAAATTAACCGTATTCGTATCGGGATCTATGTACTGTACTACTGCAGTAGTACTACTACTTCCTCTACTACGCAGTATTTCCATTTACTGCGCTGTCTTTGTTCTCATTGAATGTCGTTACTATTTATCCTTGAAGTCCAGCTGAACAGCCAGGTGAGCCGCTCTCTGAAACATCGAGCATTAATTTTTACACGTATTAATGTATTAAAAGACGGCTTTTGTCACTCAGTGGCTCCAGCTGGAGGCAATCTGGAGGCTAGGTAGGAGGGGTTGAGGAGGCAGGGGGTGGGGGATGCCGTGAGAAGTAACTTTTCATTTTTGTCTTGTGTGAATGAGTTTAAAATAAACCAACGGGCAACTCTGAGCGATCGAAAAAGTTTGACTCAAAGTTTTACTGTGTCCAGTGCAGAAAAGCTGTACTTGATGTGGCAAATGACCAAATCTTTACTCTCTCCAGATTGTGTTTTTTTTTTTTTTTTTTTACCTCCATGCCACCCAAGAGAGACGCAGGGGCGGCTCCAATACAACCACCAGTCAAGATGATAAAGATCCACACAGATGCGCAGGAGTTTGGCTGTGATCCAGAGGAGGATAAGTACAAGTTGCCTGAAGAGTCCGTCTACTCACCTTTTCCCAACAATGAGGTGAGAGGTTTGACTGTTTGGGTGTGCATAAATGCGGCTGCCTTTTTGTTTTGACAGTACCAATCAGACATTTGAAACTGTTGAACAGATTTCTTCTCATTTGGCAGCACGAAAACATTGAATATGATGAGGAAAACGTTGCCAGTCCAGACATTAGAACAGACACCATCAGTCTCCTCATGAAAGTAGAGCAGCTGCAGGCGCAACTCAAATATGAACGCAGATGTCGAATTTTGGCCGAGAAAGAGCTGAGGGAGCTGAAAGGTGGGTGGAAAAGAACCAGTTTATAAATACTTGACCACAAAGCCAATTACTGTATGACTAATTAGGATTTCAGCCTGCTTCATTGAGGTCATGCCCATATATGTGGGTTTTTTAAGATTGAATACCATTTATTTATTTATTTTTATTTTTTTTACCAACACAACTTAAAATTTGACTTTTAGTTTCTTACTAATTTAGTACTAATTTAGTACAAATGTCTTACAAACCACTGATTCCAAGATTGGTGAATATCCACTTTGCTTTTATGACAAACACAATCTATGAAGAATCAGTTTTAACTCATGTTTAAGTTACTTTTTCTTTCACTGATAGTTATTTTCTTTATGGTTAGCACTGAATAATTTCAATTGTTAAAGAAAAAAATATTTTAAATTAATTATGTTTTTAATTTGAATTTTTAGTAAATCATAGAATGAATTTGAAAAAGACCATATTTTAAAAGAAGAGATTCATTAGGTCTCACCAGAAGTGTATACCATAAAAGAAGTGAGAAAGCCTTAAAATATAATTAATGATTAGAAGGATTAATGTAGGAGAATGGAAGTTTAATTAAGAAGTCAAATAAAAAAAAAAAAAGAAATGAAATTTTGTATTTGATTTTTCCAGAACTTCATTCTGGCTGTTGTTGCAGGGCAATTTGCACTCAAAGAAGTCCGCATCTTTGGTATAAATACCAAACATAATGTTGTTTTAATTGTTTCAGGTGCTTGTGTGTCAGCACTTCTAAACTGACTGGACACTCTTTGCAGAGATGAACACCCTCATGATGCAGATGAGGCACACAGCACACGAACTACGGGTCACTCTGGACCACGTTCTCCAGGGAGGCGAGGCAGCAGTTGCACCTCAAACCTCTCAAGATGAAACTATCTCATTTCTGCCTGAGTCTGAGACAGAGATGAGAGTGGCTCATAATATCCCAGAGGTCAGAGCTCATTTTCTTTTTTGTCTTCTAATAGCAGCACAATTTTAGAAGATTTCTTACATTTCTTTATTGTAGGAAAACTTGTTTTAATATCAGTTATATATCATTTACCAGTACTAGAAAGGATTATCCGTGCATCTTTACTTGCATACCTTTGGAACCAACACTTCTTTTTTTTGCCCTCAGGACAACCACAACTTCCTTTATCTTTCTGAGAATCTTCGAGTACCGAAAAATCTTTATGAACGCATCGCAGAGATTGCAGACTACAAGAAGTACACTTCTGCTCTGTTAATGATACTTTTTGACAGGGAAACCTTGGCCACACACTCTCTGCAGGGCCGGAGAAACACCTTTACAGGAGATGACTCCCACAAGCCTCAACTCCCACCTGAGATCTTGAGAAGTATAATCGGTAAGATCAAGGAGGCATGGATATGATTGTATTATAAGTACATATCCCTTCTCGTTATGTATGAATTTGATTAAGAAAACTTTAGACCGTATCCTTATGTTTTTTCCTACTAGATCACGTGTCAGTCAAATTCGGTGTGGACAGCAGCCAGATAAAAACTGCAATCCGGACCAAGCTGAATAACGAAGACAAACTGTTAAAGAAGAGACTGGGCTTAGGTAAAGCTGAAAATAAAGCGATTATTGAGCAGAGTTTTTGTCAAGATGCTTCCCTCCTGCCTGAAAATGGAACGATGAGAAATGACTCTTAGTTATAGCTTTTCAAGACTGTGTTAATCTACTGGTCACCAGTATTTCATGTCTAGAAATGTGTGACTGGATAGTTATTGAAATCTAGTTCTTAAAGTTATTTTTTTAAAACATTTTTTTTTTTAGAATTTTTTTACTTTGACAGCTCTATATGTATATCATACAGTAGGCTCAAAAAGTGTAAAGTTTAATCTGGTGACCCAGTCAAACAGTTGAACAGCACTATAAAATGTTGTGTAATTGTCAGTGGTATAAACTAAGTGTTCTTATTTGAGGTAGTAAGTGGTTGTGTGTGCATAATTGTTCATTGTTATACATGTATACTGCATTCCAATCAGCTGTGTGTTTGAAAGTAGGACACGATAAAATGTTTAAAAAGAGAAATCCCATTTGTACTCTGTTGTTCATAAAAAATGTGCATTACATCAAATCATTTTGTGTTTGTACTATAACACTTTTTGCAATTTTCACAATAACTGATGATAAATCTTCCTGCTTCCACGCCTGTTCACCTTTCAGTTTGTTGTGCCTTACTGTGTAAAGGTCAATAAACTTTTGCGACTGATACCTTGGGGCTTTTCTAAAATCAGCAGGTGGAGCAACCAACAGATGTCAGCAGAGAGCTCTGCTTCATGTTTCTGTGTTATCAGTGATCCAATTCTAGAAGTTGCGTGTGATGTGAAATGGTGAATGAAGCAAGCAAATCCATGCAATGCGTCAGTGTCTTCATTCTCTCGATAGAAGTATAAAAGACAGTGTGTAGACATGGGGACAGTAGACAGTGTGTGACAGCCACTGCCACATACTGAATGTTTGTGTGGTGATTGTGGGTGGGGGTCGTGGTTAATGTCAGTGAGTGGCAGTTTGATAGAGCCATTTTCTCTTGAAAGATGTGATTTGAACAATTGCTGGCTCCTCCCCCCCTTTCCCTCAAGCCAGCTGGGCTCAGTGAACTCACAACACATAATCTCTTCGTCTCTGCTACTTTCAGCTCTCCACATGATCTTTCTTTGTTAAGAAACCAGCAGTTTACATCAGAGGTTGCAACACTGCGGTATGTAACTCCTGATAGAGCTCTATAAGGTGGAGTGCCTTCTACGCACCTGGGAGCGACACCTGAGCACTGTGACTGATGCTTTTTCATAATCCAGAAACAAGCTATTATGAGGCTTGTAATGCAAGTCTCCAACTTTATAAGGCTCAAACTAAAATGTTTTGGTGGAACTAAGAGCGACTGGGTAAGTTTTATATATCTTGGTCAGACAGAATCAAGTCAGTGTTTATATTCTAGAGGGGACTTAATTTTCTGTTGCTATATGTAGCTTTAATGGTTTTTGGTTGGCATGAAACATACAGATCTTGATAAATAATGTCTAATTCTCGTCTTTAATAATTATAATAATAAGAGCTATGTCGACAATGTTTCTCTCATTTTAGCAATGACTGGTGATTTCTGAAAAGGTTTACTTCTGTAAGAAAGAGTGCATCTGCTGGTGATTTTGTATTAAGAGTGCATAAAAGTGAATCCTTGTTCAGTGAGTTCCACTGTGTATTATTTTTGCAGGTTTTTTTTTGTGTTCTGCAAATTGGTAAAATTATGCGTTCAAAATAAATGTTGTGTTTACTCAATATAACTACCTCATCCTTATGAAAATGTGAAAAATAATTAGTTTAAGGTGATTTTGTTGTGCTTCAAACACAATTAGAGAAAAGAAATACATAATGGTTTTAGAGAGCTAAAGAAGATGGAAACAGCTAGTGGCTGGACATAAACGATGTAAGTAGAACATGATGAAAGAGAGGATTCACCTTACATAATGTAAATGTACATCATGAGGATAATTTGCACTGCAAACGTAACATGCCAAAGCTGACCGCCAGAGAAGATTACAGTTGGGTAGAGCATCAGTGGATCAGTGGTAGAGAGCAAACAAATGTACACTATTTACCATAGGACACAGCATGTATGGAAAGGCACATTTTCAAATCCATACAGACAGACAGAAAGAAAGAACGAAAGCAAAAGCATCAATATAAGGATTTTCTGAGGTTGATTTGCTATATTACATGTGCATTAAAAATATAATATGAAAAAAGTCAATGCTGGCAGCAGCTTGTTTTTATTTGTTGTTTCATAGGAAATTACACAGTCATCAGTCAGACCTGTCCTGGTTAGAGGTTTCCTCCTTGCTGGTGCAGTGCAGGATTACACTGAACACATACTAATCAATGCAACCAGTTCCCCGCAGCTGGGCTAAAACAAGCACTCTCATTATTTTTCACTTCAAAAGGATGAGGAGCGATGGAAGAAGGACAGGGTGCCCTCCATAAATTATTTCTATTGATCACATCTCACCCAAACTAAACAGAGAGCGTCCCTTCTTACTGTGCTCCTCACAAATAATGTGAATGGTTATTAATAAGCTTTCCAGTTCCCTTAAGGTGCCCTATGTACATGTTTTCTTGAAGGATATGATGAAGTGTGTATCTCCAGGTGTTTATACAGTATTTACTGTAAAAACACTTGAATTGTAGTGCACTACTAAATTTGTAGTTGGTGGTTAACTTTGAACATTAGCACAACATAATGTAGAACCTTTAAGGTTTTCAACAGTGTCTATAACACTTGATCTCACAGGTACGTGTATGTGAACTGGTTAACTCTTATCGTAAACCCTTATATATTTCTACAGTTCCTCTCAGCTCTACAGAGCTCTAAACATTTAGGGTTATGGTTATGATTTTACCATTTTAGCTTGCTCTCGCCACAAAAAAACAACTTTGTTCACTACGTCCACACCAAAGTGCAGATAGACATTTAGCAACCAATTGTATTAGAGCAATTACAATTTCCCTCAAGATTTACCATAAACCCAAAAGACCCGAACAAAAAGTGTATATTGAGCCTACATTTATCACATGAACAGACATAAGATCAAATTATTGCTTTAATGTTCAAACAACCCTTTGCCTTGAGGTTCACCTCACATTAGCTTAAAGGACGCCTTCACTGAATTTTTAGTTCGTTTAGTTTGTTTAGTACATGTACATAAATGCCATTAAACTTTCCTTTGACTTCCTTATATTAAAACATCTCTCTAATTCTAGCTAAAAAAATGCCTCTGGATGACATCACTTCAAAGAACCTTCAGTTCACATTATCTTGTCATCTTGTTGCTCATACTATGAAGCTTGTGATAATAGTCAACCTGCTTTTCCAGAACTTTCCCAGACGACATCATCTGAACTACTAATGATGAGAAACAGGTGATGTCATGTGGATAAGATTTTCCGCTCAAAGAGGGGAACTATTTTAATATAAGGAAGTCAGAGGGAAGTTTAAAAGCATTAATGTACATTTACACCCTAAACTAAAGCCATAGAGAGTAAGTTGAAAATTGGTGAAGTCGCCCTTTAAAGGAGATAATATCTCAGTGTTGTGTCAGCTTTTTCTGCTGCACAAAAGTGAGAAAACTCTGTAGGTTTAAAGACTGAATCATGTCCTGTGATTTGTCATTTGTCATCTGATTATCATTTTTAATAGACTTTTCTTTACAGGTGCAAACAGTGTTTCATTCAACATCTAAAGGATCCTTTGACCCCCTAAACTGAACAAAAGGGGAATCTAAAATGCAGATGTGTACTTTGCAATTCTCTTTATGAAACATGGAGGAGAGGAGTTCTTTTCTGACCCCTGAGTTCAATGACAGCATCTTTTCTTGGGCACTGATGCCCTCAGCTCCACACAGACAGCTCAACACCCTTCCCAACCTCTATACACACTTCAAGACCCTGGCAGGTATATTGTTCATGGTGACCCTGAATGTTGTGGCCCTTCTGGCCAACACTGCTGTTCTGATTGTTGTCATAAAAGCCCCTCACCTCAGGAAGTTTGCCTTTGTTTGCCACCTGTGTGCTGTGGACCTGCTGTGTGCCATCTTGCTTATGCCTCTTGGGATTGTGTCTAACTCTTCATACTTTGCTGGTGTTGTGTTCACTGTGCTGGAGTGTCAGATATACGTCTTCCTCAGTGTAATCCTCATAGCTGCCTCTATCTTCACCATCACAGCCATCAGTGTGGAGCGTTACTACTACATTGTCCACCCCATGCACTATGAGGTCAAGATGACGCTTAAGCTGACTGCAGTTGTCATGGTGATGGTGTGGGTGGCCTCTGCCTTGCTAGGATTGTCCACTGTGTTTGGATGGGGATCCTTCAGGAGCCTGAGCTCCATCAGGGCTGCACAGTGCTCGCTGCATTGGAGCCCCAGTGACCATATACGAGTTTTCTTTGTGCTGTTCACTGTCACATGTTTCTGTCTGCCTGCTATTGTGATTTTTGCTGTCTACTGTAATGTGTACAAGGTCGCCCGTGTGGCTGCCCGCCAGCATGGACCTCTGCCCTCATGGACAAACAGCCAATTGAAACACCGCTCTGACTCAATAAACAGTCAGACGACCATCATCACAACCCGCAGTGCCCCACGCTGGATCATACGTGATCGGCCTTTCGGTGGTGGTAAAGCTGCCCTCACTCTGGTGGTCATTGTTGGCCAGTTCCTGATCTGCTGGATGCCATATTTTGCATTTCATCTCCATCTGACACTAAATGCAGCACCAAAGATTCCTGATGACCTGGAGGAGGCAGTCACCTGGCTGGCATATTCTTCCTTTGCTATTAATCCATTTTTTTATGGGCTTCTAAACCGGCAGATCAGGGAGGAACTTTGTAAACTGCGGCGCTGCTACTCAGCCCGGCCAGTGGAGCTGGCTGTCTCCAGCCATGAGGGCTCAGGCCACGAAAACATCTTGCAGTTCCTCCACAGGACCAGCTGCACATTGGAGACACATGCTAGCTTTGCTATATCCGGTCCTAGAACCATTCTGGATCAGACTGGGCAGACGGGCTTCAGGATACCAGGACAGATCCCAGAAGAGTTTGGTTAGATACACAGCACTGTTCAAATGGATGAAAAAACTGCAGGACAATTACAGAATTATCCAGAAGTGTCCACAGCATTTAACAATAGTCTACAATATCTCTATAAGCTGTATTAATTTACAGGAAAAGCTAAAATACAGCATCAAGAAAATGAAATCAAGAAACACTTTTTTGAAATCTTACATACATCTAAAATGTCAGGGAGAACACCTTAGTGTAGTTTTTTGTCTATGTTTAGGGCAAAACTGGCAGTTTTCGTTATTTACTAATCTAAAAATGGGACTCTTTAATGTTAATGGAAAAGTTACTGTCAAGCTAAAATTAGTAAATCTATTTAAAAAAGGAAAGATCAGTGCATTCTACTTGGACAGTAAATCATGCGAATATATACTGGTGGATGTTAATAGTGGGCAGTGATTTATTGTTACCACCATTTAAAAAAATAAAATATACCTTTAACAGCAATATATTTTATATAAATATATGTCAAATATTCTTTAACTCAATATTGTCACATTGTATTCATGGTACAGGGATTTCTGTAAACCTTTTATTATTATGTGTATTAATATTAAACTATTTATTATACTAAAAAAAAGTGCTGTTTCTTATGGCTTTAAATGTAAAAAATAAACACCGGTCACTTCGATCATAAAATGTACGCATTGTAGCATAATGTATGGAACCAAATATATAAATACATTTAAGAAAATGACATGCCACTGACTAATGATTCGCTGAGGTGACCTTTGAAAGGAAACAGTCGGAAGGAAAAGAAGAAGAAGAAGAAAACAGGTCACTGACCAGTTAATCATATAAAAGGTTCTTTTAGTTAATTATTTCGTTTTTAACGTAGTGCAATCAGTTTGTGTAATTTATTTTACAGTGTCAGCCTCCAACAAAGAAGGGTAAACATTTGCTTTTACCGGGAAAGATTATTCCAGAGCTCACTCACTGGAAATCATTTTATGTTTGTGAAACACTTAAAATAAAAAAAGTAGTCGTCTGCACGAGTGATATTTGTCTACTTGCACGTGCACCTTCTTTTTTTTTGTCCAACTTGACAACCTGCATTTTCTTCTGGGTCCTCTGTGTCCATTTATGAGAAGACTGAGCCCAGTTAACACATGATTATATAAAGAGAAAATACCATTTCATAACAGCTGGAGTAGTCTCTAATACCCTCTTAATGTGTGTACACTGGCAGATTAACGACAAAGAATTTATATTTCCACACATTAATTTAGGTGTGGCCTACTTGTCAAATATTGACCCAAACCGGTTTGTTTTATAATAGGTCAATCATTATTGTTCAAAACATGTCAGTCCATAAACTGTTTTTAGATATACAGTATTGTTACTGTGTATGTGGTATGTAATTGTTGTCAGGGAATGTGCAGCGCTCCCAAACAGATTAGACTTAGAGGATAACATTGGATAAACATGGTGATAACTCTGATAACTGGTGGCAAATGAATGCAGTATGCACAACTACATTTTCACAAACCCTGAAAACACCATCTGAGATATAAAGTAAACAGATAAATGGATTTAGTAGGAAAATGTGTAGAAAAAAGTCCTGCTTTGCAATGGACATTAAGGCAGATTTGTTGGTACCAGCAGCTCATTGCAGCATTTTGATGAAATCAGTTTTTAAGTTTATTTTCTAATGCATAAAATAAATACTTCTTTTTCTTTTCTTTTTTGCATTTCTTTTTATAACATCTGAAGTAGGTGTGAATTGTCATAACAGCTGATCTTCACAGTAGAGATGTCCATAAATGCCAACAGAGGAGAATGACAACGTACATACACAGATGCTTTTGCACTGTGCCATTTTAAATAGAACAGAAATAGCCATGACATCCAATATGAGTTAATAAAACTTTATTTCACTCATTTATGGCAGTGTCTCCCCCATTCTTTGATTTCACCTTCTTTCATGTACCTGTATGAGTTTTACCAAAACTGCATGTACTGCAGCTCAACCATTCTCACCGAGTTCACTTAGCACGGTCTTGTGTCAAGTCCGGTACCACAAACTAATCAAGGGATCAAAACCACGACGAGGCAAGAATGTGTTTACTAAAGGTTCTTGACTGGTTTGACATTTTAGGAAATCAACATCTTTGCTTTCTTGCTGAGAGTTACATACTATAGAAAGACTACTGTGACATCTGTGAAAAAAACACAAGGCAGTTAGCTTAGCTGAACACTAGAAACTGGTAGACATTATTACACATAACACCTACAGCATTTAAATGTTATATCTTTATAGTTAAATCTATAGAGAAAATTATTTAAAAAACAATAATACGTTTTTTAATGACTGGACAGCATGAGACATCAGAAAGTTACTGCTCCTGCCTAAGAAGCTCAATACTCTCTATGTATTTGAGAGATTTTAACATATAAATCCTACTAAATTAATAATTACATTTTTTTCCACAATCCTGTAATTAAATTGACTTATATTGGCTGCAAAGTAGATTTTTTTCAATGGCTCTTTAGTACTATATACTTTGATTTTTGCATTCCTGTTGAACTTTTTGACAACATTCAATTTCAAAAAGTAAAATTCTCTAACCCTGTTATAATATAAAAGCAAAAAGGCTGTGCCATAAAGTTTTTTTAATCTGAGATTTCTAAGTGGATATACAGATAATTTAATTCATAATTTAAGATTGTTAACAACAAAAACAGTACTTATTTTTATATTCTGTAAAAAGATATTGAAACTGAACCAGAGCAGATTCATGTGGTTCTTATTTTTGTGTGTTGTTTTTGAAAGGGGGGAGGGGGTCATCAGAGAAGCCAGTGCTATTAATAGATATAATGTATATGGCCCAATTCTATCAGGTGCAGTGACATGTTTTTTTAGAAAACAGAGACATTTGGGTTGAGATATTAAACAGGAATCAAAACGAATCAGTCTGACCTATTGTACTGAAAACAGCTGGACTGACAGATGCTGAGCAGGAACGCTGTCTGACATCTCTGATGCCCCATATGAGCTGCTGCTGGTGGAAACAGTAGGTTTGAACTGTGTTTGACGATAATTAAAGCATTGGTTTCTTTTGTTGTTTTGGTTTGATTTGGAAATAGATTCTGTGCACCATTCAGGATTTATCCAGATCAAACATCTAAGACTGAAAATTTCACAGTATAACATCATGCAGTTGAAAATCCTCCCAAATTATGTAATATCTAAGGGTAATCCTCAGAGGCAAAAGGTGTGATGATCTGGGACATATGTCTCTGTCTCTCTTCCTCTCTCTTTACCCACACACACACTCACAACATGCACTGACCTGTGCCTCCATATACACAAACAAACCCATCTGGCACAGTGTGCAGTCCATTAGCATTCCATCGTCTCCTGCAACAACACTGGAAACTCTGTGTCATCAGTGTGCTCTCACTGTGTCTTCATTGAGGAGGCATGAATCATCTCCATGGTTTACCTAGGAGACTGTACAGGGGTGATAGTAGGTACTCACTGATAGTACAATCATGCGTAAAAAGATGTGCAGTTTGTAAGTCAAAATCCTTTTTTGTACACAAATACACAATTTCAAAACAACACATAAAGTACAAGCCACAGGTATATCTGAATCGATTTACACATTATTTCTTATCAGGTTATGATTAGGATTAAGTTATTATATGGCAAAGATGTTGATGAGAGAAGTGTAAGATGAGCTGAGAACAGTCAGATGGGGTCTAACACTGAGTTCGTAAAGAATGGTGGTTAATGGGTCCAAAGGTAGACAGAGGTGAAAGGGTTTGTTTCTTAAAAGCATGTTACAGAACATGCTTCACACCCCGAGTGCAGAGACGTGAGAATGCTTTTCACACATTTCTGACTAGAAGAGGATAGTGTGATAACAAGCAGTATTGCTTCCGCACTGTAGGAAAAAGCAAACCGGAGCAGTAATACATGCTTACGGTTGAACAATTTATTGCTTTCTGAAAGGGACAGGGTGTAAGGAAAGTGGATCAGGGATCCCTTTTTTCTCATCCCAGCTATACATTTTATTTTTTATAACATTTTAAAATTGATCAGTTTATATTTGAGCGTTGTTAAATATAAATTATGAACAGCTCTGCTGACTGTATTGAGAAACACTATAAATCCATTGCAGTCCAGATGGAGGTAGTGTTGTTCTGCAACTTAATTTTCTGAGAAAAATTCTCTTAAATTAAATTGAACTTGGAAATAACTAAATTCTTACAATCAACATAGCAAATAAACAGTATTGGTAAATATTCCAATTAAAGGTTTTACATTGTCCACTCAACACACAGATTTCACCCATGCTCTTTGCTCTCATGCTTGCTGATTTGTCTTATGTTCTCTATATGTCTGTGTGATTGCATTCCCCAAAGGGTGTATTCATGCATACTTCATGCTTACTGTATTTATATCTCCACCAGCCCTTCCTGTCCTCTCACACACCCACAGGAAAATGATCTTGACTTGAAAGGCCATCTGCAAATGCCACACAGACCACCGCAACGCTCCCAATATAGCCTCATGGCACAGCCAGCTGAGGGGTCAGTTTTACGGCCTCAGTCTGAGCTGTTAGTGAAGTGACACTCTGCTCATTTTGGGTTGAGTTTTCTTCACATGTTCTGATGGACACAATGATGAAAGGGGAAGATTCAGAGGAAGTAGAGATTGACTTGAGGGACTCCAGTGATGCTGAGCAATCTGATAATGGGGAGGAACCTTTGACTCTGTGGAAAGCCCCTACTGCTCTGGAAGAAGAGGAGAACATTCATACAACTGCACTGGTGGAAATCAGCGATACCAAGCCTCTGATAAATTCCAGGGACCCCCGAGGTATCAATGACGTCCTCAAGGTATTGCATTCTTATATAGTAACTCCATGGAACTTGTTTTATGCCCCTATTGCGTGTTTCTCACTGAATCATCTTAAAACAAACAAAAAAAAAAAAAGCCCTCTTTTAGGTGTATGTGCTGATTCACTGCCCTCCAGTGGATGGACCAAATGTTAATTGAAAGTAACGCATCTGCACCATCTTTCTTTCTGTGTGTCCAGATAACGTTTGAGGATGTGATTGCTGAGCCAATGTCACTTCGAAGTGGGGATAGAATATGGATCTGGAGCAATGCCCTTTTTGAGGTTTCCAGGGTTTGGCTCTACAGGATAATCACAGTGTGTCTGGCCATTCCCATGGCTATTATCTCAGGTCTCCTCTTTGCCTTCCTCAGCTGCTTACACATCTGGTAGGTTTAGGTCTTGCTGCGTTCGTGCATATATTTAAGACACAACATATATTCACACATACAGGGGTCATCTTAAAACTGAGTCCTGGTCATTTTGCAAGGTTTGGAGATATTAGTCTCAGAAAGTGGTTTCTGAAGTTTAGTTGGTGGCCTCCAATATCAAATAAATAGATAATGAATCATTACATAAATCTTTATATGACTAAATTTATTTATGAGTTAAATACCCAGTGGCAAAATAATTATACTCATTATTGAAGCAATGAATATTAAACGTTTGGGAAGTTTGGAAGTACAGCTAAAAATATGAGGTTTATGTCCTTATTTCACCCAAAGGTGTATAAAACCAACCACATCCTGCATGTTCACACAGTGACCTAGAAAATATGATATTTTATGAGATTTTGATGGGCAGCATGATGATGAGTCGTTAGTGATGGTTATGTGGTGAAATTAAATTGCCCGTAGGTGTGAATGTGTATTTCTCTCTGTGTTGGCCCTGAGAAACACTGCTGACCTGTCCAGGATGTATCCTGCCTCTTGCTCAATGACAGCTGGGATAGGCTCCAGCCCCCATTAAATGCTGAAAAGATTAAGCAGTTAATAATAATAATTGGACATTTTGGTAATGTTGGTTTTTGCAATTTGTGGTTTTCTGTGACAGGATGGTTGTTCCATGTATCCAGTGCATCTTTATTGGGACCCGGTGGCTGCAAAGCCTGTGGAGCATTGTGCTTGGAGTCATTATCCATCCTTTCCTCACCAGTGCAGCGAGATGCTGGGGAGGCTTCAGCATTCACCTTGCCAAAGAATGAGACTTATGAGAAGCATATCCATACTCTGACTGTTTGTTGTGTGTTTGTGTTGACTCAGCTTAAATGGGCATTGTTATTTGATTTTTTAATGTTGACGTCAAAGTAAAATATTTATTAATACAAGTTTTCCACAGCTCTGCTCAAAATCCTGGAGAATTACACACTTTTTAACAATTTCCTTCCTTTTGATATATTTATAAACAACAGTTTGCTGTGAATCTCCCAAAAAGAAGGTGGTGTCATTTTAAAATACATCCCCCAAGCATGAAATCACTTGGTAAAACGAAATGTATAACATCTCTTCACTGCTGTGATCAAGATTAAGGAATTGAGTCTTCAAAATGTACAGTCACACGTTAGAAGAAAACAAGAGTGATACAAATAAGTTTATTTGTTACACATGCAGTCATTTGGTTAACATTGATGTTAGGAATACACCTTTGGATGAACTTTAGATCGGTTTTAATGGAAAGAAGAACCAGTTATATTAAGATTGTGACAATAAAATGCATGGATCCAACTTTTTTCCACTTTGTAATTTAGTTTAAAACACAAAACAGTATTTGTGAATTTTGTAATTTGGGAAATATTTGTTTAGGAACATAAATCATTACGTAAGATGTAAGATGTCAGTTCTCCACTCTAAACCTGTACTGTGACTGACTCAGATGTAAAACACTGTCTGACAGCCAGACAGGACACATCCTGATTTACAGTTTTAAATTATTCTGTATGTACTTATTTACTTCTATTTATTTATGAAATAGCTGGAAGGCTGAAAACAACATTGTGTACATAAGCAACATTTGAGACAGTGTGTGGTTGCACAGGCACAATTATATGTGTCAGGCCAGAAGAATTAGTTTCTTCTCAAAAGGGAATAATATTGTCTCATACACAGATTTTGTCAGCAGTGCAGCAGTTTGGCCATGCTTGCTGGTTAAGGGAAGAAACATTTTTATTCTATGTATTGTGACAAGTTTCAACAGGATTGTTTCGAGTAAACTCATTAGTTCAGGTGGCTATGGTTTAGGGGTATAGCAGCTTGTTAAGCAGTTGCAATGTCTGTGGTTTGATTTCCAGCTTCTTTAATTTTCATGAAGCTGAAAAGTTCCCTTAGATAAGACACTGAACAGCAGCTGTCATCATCCTGAATTTCCCCTTGGGGACTGATGAAGAATAGTCAAATTTACAGGCATTTACATACATTTACAAATGAATTTTTACCTTTCAGATATGCAAACTGAACATTTTTTACTTATTGATTATGTTTAGTTGGAATGTCATTAACTATACAGCATGTTGATTTAACAATCCAACCAAAGCCTTAAAGCATGATAGTGATGAGAGGTATGGATGACAGCAAAAACATTGTTCAAAATACGTCTGTGCTACACTGTGGTTTAACTAATGACTTAAGAGACTGCTAAAACCGAGAAGATGCAGTTTAGGTGAAACAATAGAAAACCTCAAACTGATTTTCTTTCCCTGTTCCAGACCAAATGACAGCACTCAAAAATGTTTACATCGTAGCATTCTGTCCCAACACACTGGTTATCAACATGTTGTCTCTCCTGTTGGTGACTAGCCAATTTCCTCATGCTGCTGTCATTTTGGATATTTAGGTTTCCCCTTCTGTGGAGAGTATGGCCAACAGTCGCAGCAGATGTTTGCAGGCTAGAACTTCTCCCCAAGCTCAGTCATGTATATTAGAGACACTGTTATAATGATGTCTGCTGCTGTGCTGGTTCTCTCCTTCAACAGCTAGCCTGTATAAAATGGTAAATTAAACTTTGACTATTAATTAGAAAATGTGAAACTTTTCTTTTTGTGTCTTTTAAAGCTTTCAAAGCTGTGGATATTGTTCAAAGTGATCTCAACTTAGTGGACAGAAAGAGAATGTAGGCTGTAAACACTACTTTTGTGGTTTTATAAGGTTTTGAAAACAGTGGTGATCAGATCTATTTGGATGTATTTACTAGCCAAAAACTTGAATACATATCAACAAATTCACTAAAATGCATGGTAAAATAAACATCAAAAAGTTGGCTCACCATCAAAGCAAAGAGTGACTGAAGGTAGTGTGTTTTGTGGTCCACCCCTTTCTCATGAAAGCAATAACAATAATAATTTAGCAAGCTAATTTAACAAGCATTATTTTGAACTATATATATATTCGTGATGTAAGAAAGGAAAGTAGCAAAGTATGAGTACTGACTGTACTGTACTTACAGTAGGTACATTTTACTTTGGAGAAGAAATTGAGCAAGATGTAGAGATGTATTATTACACTGAATAGGACATAAATTGGGAAGTAATATACTATGTATATTGGCTTACACTTTGCTCCATAATAGGTCTAGAAATGCTCATTTTCTTTTCAAATGGAGAAAAAGAGGAACCAAATCCTGTGACTCTCCATTACATCTCAAAGTTGGCTCATGTCTCTACTATTTATCCTAGTGAATTTTAAGAGAAACAAGTTGGCCAACATAGTAAGTAGAATGAGACTGAAATGACAACCCTAACGCACACGAAATCTTCGTAGATTTTTCCTTAGGGTACAAGATTGTTAGAATAAAAACAGCAGAAAAGAACAGTGAGCTTTAAATGATGAAACGGAAAAGTGAATTATAAATGATGTCATAAAAAATCGAAGCAGAAGTTTGGTGCATTTGGGCCATTCCCCTTGAGAGAGACACATTTCACACGCAGTCATTTGCAAAGGCATATGTTTTGATTTGAAGAAAGTCTTATTATTTTAAGAAAACCCTGAGAATATCAAAAATGTCATCATGGACAAGTTCAGAATCCGGTGCAGCATCAGGTAAGACAAGCCAATGTTGGTTTCAACGTTTTTTTAAACTGACCGTTTCATTATTACTTTTTTATTACTAGATTTACAGAAATTGTCAGAACATTTGATATGGGTCAGCATTTGATGTGGCTAATGGCCCAGCTTGCTCGATGGCCTTGTTAAAGTAGGTTCACTCCCTGCTGCGTTGTGTAAAAGCAGAATCACTACCAGTTATCCAATCCAATTTTATCCAAGAGAGGCTGCAAAATGTAAGAAGAGGATGGCTTTTGTACATCTCATGAAACAGCTGCTTCATCTTGATAGAGATCAAGCTCTGCTCCTCCTGCTCCTCACAATTTCCCACCTGATCAACCACCTTGAGAGCAGAGCCTAGTAAGTCACTGTCTGACTGTACACACTGGTAGTATAACAGGTTGGATGAGCTTTAGAAATTGACTGATTCAGACTGATTATCTATTCACTTTTTTTTTAGCTTTGATAACATGCAGCACTGTATGTCTGGTTTGTTTTACATCTTTGTTTGGAATTGTTCCTTTTTGCGATTTTACAAATCCGGCAGGTTAACTTCACTGCACACTACAAAGTCAAGTAAGAAGCATGGACTTCTAAGGCCAAGGAGTCAGAGATGTCAGTTCAATTTCAATAGCATTGCAACAAGACACAAACTATATAGATCTATAATAGACACACAGTGGCCAGAAATAACTAAAAACAGACAGTAGTCCACAATGGGCCAGATTGTATAAAACCAATAAATGAATATAAGAATGTAACTACTGAATGAAGGTCTCACCACTCACCCCAATCACTCAAGGCAGAGGGGCAAGCCTGGCACCCTCACGCCTGGTTCTGTTGGAGATTTCTTTTATTAAAGGGAGTTTTTCTTCTCAACCATCACCTAGTGCATGCTGAAGTGTCTTGAGATGACTCTGTTCTGACATCTAATAATCTAAGAACACACACTGTTGTATTGTGTCAACACTGTTCTTTGGAGTCTGGAGACTGTGTGGGATGAGAAGTTTGGCCACAAGAGGGAACCATTATCCTAGTTTCATTTATGTTAGAGCAATGGTGACTAAAATCTAAATATAAAAACATTAAGAATCTAGAAATGAAGAGACTGAGTGAAAGAAAAATGATTATTCACTAATGAGAAACAGTGAAAACTATTTACAAATTGAATTTTATCTAAACATCATTCATCATGACAAACACGAAAGAATTGAAAAAAGACCTCAGTGATATAGAAGGCATTCCTATGGATTTTGCTATGCTGATTAATTTTTGTTTTGTCATGTGGAGATAATGCATTAAGGCAAATCCTAAGTGCACATTTTCTTAACGACATTCACTCACTCCTGCATATTACCAAAACGATTTAACCACCATTTATATAAAAACTATAACATGCTTGCTGAATTACTGTGATTGCTGGAACAAAGTAGCAATAGCCACAGAGCATCATTGTATTTGTACTTGCAAATTCCCACCAATATCTTAAAAAGCAGTGATGAATTGATCTTAATGTTAAAATTATTGTGATTGTTACTTTTTTGTGACCAAGTCAGAACAGCATCCATTAGAACCAGATAACTACAGTATTTCTGACTGAAGCATGTAGAAGGATACAAAACAACTTAAAATATTATTTTGGTTATTAACACAGAAAGGTAGAAAATTATCTTAAAATGCTAAAGCTTCCAATACAGTCTGGTGAAAAGACAGTCAAGGTAATAGTGGCATTTTGCTGAGGGCAGGTGTTGTAGAAGTTTCACTTAAGACATGTTCATATTTTGGACACTGTTCTGCTCTCTGTTATCCCAGGGTGCAGGGTACTGTCTGGTCAGGAGGTTTGCATTATGTTTTTTGCTTAATTTAAAGTATGTCTAAACAAACATGTTGGCAGATAATTAGATGCTCACAAAGGAGGACTCGCATGACTGCCAGATTAGATGTTTAGATGACTTACAGCTGGCATTTCAATGTCCCAGTCTCCCTTTGCTGGACATCTGTGGCTGAAGGGTTCTTAGTGACATATTGGTAGGAGCTGCTCTTGTGCCTGCACTGTCGATCACAGCTGCAGGAAGAGTCCATTAGGTACTGTCTACAGCAGCAAAAGAAACACTTCATCTGGTCATGGAACAGGTGACCAGCAAAGAACATGTAGATCCAGGGGTTACAACAGCTGTTGAGGCTGGCCAACAGCATGGCAATGATGAAGGCCAAATCTAGTGATAGAAACAGAGGAGAGCAATTGACTGGTATCCAAACCCTCATTCTAATAGTGCAAATATAGGAATGGGGAAGAGTTAGTGCATGTTGTAAACAGGCATCTTAGATGTAATGTACAGAGGTTAATTTTCCAAGTCTGAACTCAATTGTCTTTGGCCCGATTATCTTTCTTTTTGTCTTTCAAACTGCAGTTTTATGTACGTTTTCAGTCAGCTGGTCTGTCGCTTTGGTCCAAACAGACATGTTTTACCATATATTACATGCCCTCATCAATGGCCACTAACAGGATAAGCAGCTTAGATAATAAATGGAGAGATGGTTTACCATGAACAAGGGTTTTTGGTGTATGACCAAACACCAGCAAAAGTAATGAGCTTTCCACCAGCCACAGAAAATTGTTGTAACTGTTTTAAAATGATATATAGAACATTACAGTCGCT
Organism: Channa argus; assembly: GCF_033026475.1. Lineage (NCBI taxonomy): Eukaryota > Metazoa > Chordata > Actinopteri > Anabantiformes > Channidae > Channa > Channa argus. Next base: position 16,341,290 of record NC_090201.1, on the reverse strand, counting down.
GCTCAAGACAGCTGCACATATGTTAGACATCAATTATAAGGAAGCATGCTGAAGAAACCTAGACAGCCCTGGAAAAGTGGGATTTATAAAATATGTTAGGTTGGTGGATATCACACAAATTGGATTTTAAGTTGCTTGGCACAAATATAATAAATTACTTGAGAATAGACTGCCCAGGATGGAAAAATTAACATTATTTTGTCATCCATGCAATTGATTAAATTTCCAATCATTATACTGTCAGTGCAAACTGGAGATGTACAGTGAAAGATGTTTTGAGTTTTTCCTAATCCTTAATGAGGTGCTGAAGATTTGGGGAGTGTTGTCGTCTTCTCTCCTGGAGTAAAATTGATGGCCTGTTCTGTCTGTGGTGTTCTGACTCCCAAGTCCTCTAATTTATTTATGTGCTCTGTGCAGAGCGTCAACCGAACGCACCATCAAAGTTGTCGGACATTTTAAACACATAAGGCAAACGCCCTGTCCAGTACAGCTCTGAAATTGTCAGCTGGAGAATTTGTGGCTCAGGAAAAAAACAACAAAAACAAAAAAACCCCCACAAAATAGCAATGTTTAAACTTTTAAACCTGGTACATATCACTTTGACTTACAGTAGGCTACAATCAGCTTTTTCTTGTGCTGCCAGAAATAAAATAAAAAGACTTACTCTGTTTCTCTAGTGTCATTATGCACACTACAACTTTTTTGAGATTGAAGTATGAAAAATGGAAAGGAGGCTTGATCTTTAAATAATAAGGATACCAGATACCAGCAGCAACAATTATCTCAAAGATAATTATGACAATAAAAAGTTTAACTAACATTTCAGTCAGATTCTTGTGTTAGTTTCCCCAATTTGGGGCAAAGCTGCTAGAGAGAGCACTAAAATGGAAAGGTGGTTATACTGGATTAATCTGGACTATTAAAAATATATACATTTTTGAATAATCTGTTGCGTGGCTTTTGTTCCTTTTATGGCAACCTCCAGAGATATGAAGGATAAATCAGAAAACTGCAATTATATTAGATCATGTAAACAACTGGGGAGAAACTCTTTGATTTCCTGATATACTCTCTAAGTTTCTCTGGGGAATTTCTCTGAAATGAAAAACTCCTATACACTCTGATTCTTCTGTGTGCATTCTGGGAAGTCTAAAATAAAAAAAAAACATTGTGTTGTATTGGAAGTGCAATGGATACGTTCCCACAGACACTGTGACATAGAAGAATGACCTTCGCATTGAGACTCACTGATTGCTAAATTGTTGGTTTAGAATAATCAATAATCAATAAAAGCCTCAGTATAGATCTTGGAAAAATAATAATGCTGTGCTCCCATTGTCAACTGTTCATTGACTGGGAACCTCACAAACAAATAAAGGTTCTCACTAATCTAGAGTGCTGAGTGTGTTTTAATGAGATGATCTACTTTGAGCAGTAAGTTGCACGACATCTGTATCATGTGCGTGCCTTTACCTTCCCTTGGCGCAGCAGGATCCCATGCAGACCACATCTGGACAAAGAAGAAAGGAGTCCAGCAGACAATGTAGACTAGGACCACAACAAATGTCATTTTCACTGTGCGCACCTTGGCTTTTGAAATTAACCTGACGCTGCTCACACGAGAGACGGGATGCGCGCCTTTTGAGGGCCTTGTGGGGAAAGACAGGAAGCCCTCCCTCTTGGTTTTTAAATTGAAATTCTGCCATATTTTAAAGCATATCAAGCCATAGCAAATGCTTAGAATTGCTACTGGGAAAATGTAAATGGTAAGACTCATCCACGTGATGTATGCTTTGGCGCCCCATGGCTGAACAAAGTCACCCCAGCAGTCATACACTCCGTTCCCGACCTCCTTCAGAGAAAATATGTACACCTGCGGAGTGCTGAAAATCAGGCTGAGCATCCAAGAGCCGATCACACAGAAACGATCCTTTCTTTTGTGGAGGGATCGAAGCGGCTGGCAAATTGCTAAGCATCTGTCGATGGACATAAGGACCAGCATGTAGGTAGATGCAAACATGCCAACGACCTGAAGATATTTAACCAGCCTGCAGAGGAAATCCGGCCCATAGAAGCGAAATGTGATATCCCAAATAAGTTGTGGTAAGACCTGGAACACTGCAACGACAAGGTCAGCGAAGCTCAGGTGCTTCATAAAATAATACGTCCGAGACTGGTTGTGCTTTGTGGAGTGGACGGCCCACAGGACGCACAGGTTACCGGTCAGAGCGAGCAGCAGCACCACAACCAGGATGGCAACTTCCACCTTGGCCACTTCTTCGTTTCGTTTCAAAGGATTCACTGTGTTGTTTCCCAAATCACTGACATTTCCACGGAATGAAATGCCCCATGAAACATTCTGCACCGAGCTCTTCTGTTCGCGTAAAAGGTCCCCCATCATACGGAAAGGAGCCACTATCACATCACAAACTCTTACTCGGGAGCGTTGTCCTGTTTGCAACACGACTGCTTTCTACCATTTACTGTCCAGCGAACACCGAAGCAGTTGGTTTTGTGAGTTGTCCACACTACTGTCTGTGGAGAATCACAGTTCCGCCACTTTTATTAAAAACTGCTATGTTTTTATTTCTGCCATGAAAACTTCACACATAAACAATTTATCCATTAAAATTTATTTTGCACGGTTATCTTGAGACTGCAGTCCTTATCACTCCCTATGTCCAGTTTGATAGTTTGCTGAAGCTCTGCCAATATCATCAACCCCCTCCGCTGATCTTATTTCCCTCTGAAATAGACTGTCTGGGTTGAATGAACAGACTGCAAGTCGTCCGTCCCTCTCCCTCCCCCTCTCTAGCTCTGTACATTGAGTTTAGTTTTTTGGGCAAAATCAAACAAACTCTACAGTAAAATAAAATGACTTTAATTAACACTTGGATGTTACTTGTAGATCAGAGTCACTGCTTTAAGCATCTACAGCATTTGAACTAATTGATTGATTACAAACGAACAAAAATCCACCCTGCTCATACAAAGTCAGATAGGTCACTTGCTTCCCAGCATGATCACTCAATAGTGAGAAAATTATTATCTCCCCTTGAAAGGGTATGCTTTAAACAAATATAACATCTAAGTCTGCGATGCTGTGCTGTAACCAGATACATAATGTTTGATTACTGGTGAAGTTAAAACATTTGTGAGGTCAGTGAGTTATTAAATCTAAGAAAAGATCTTGCGAATGTGAATTATTTCAAATGTTCTTTGGCCTAAATAATGGTTTATAAATTATCTGTCAAAGACACTCCTTATCGAAAAGTATTTTTGCTTTCAAGCATTCGCCAGCGGGGGACATTATTTGAGTAAAAAAAACACCTACAAATTACACTCTAATTATTTATTCAAATTCAGTGTAGTTTAAAGTAATCATGTTTTCCATTCCAATTTCACTGACTTGACCACTAGACAGAACATTATTGTTCAACACTGAACAGAATATTTTTTAAACACACACATATGTTATATAGAGTAATTATTTTTTAAAAAAGTTACTTCAGTTCTTCAATATACATTTTCCTCAGGGACAAAGAAGCTCTGTTTAAAGGAGAAAGTCTAGAATCTCTTTTTTACTTGGTCTTTAACATAACTGCTGATTCTCTACCATAGCTTAAACATGTGAACGCCACATGTGCAGTGTGGAAACCTTTGTTCTGTTGACTGTTTGACATATTCAATGGAACAGCTACAGGTGCTGTATTGTGCAGTCATTTGTTCAGCTGAATAGCTAGGGATGTTTGGTTGAAACAATCTGACCAGACATGCTGGCAGATACAGTAAGTGGGTCTGTTTTTCCTATACATGTAATATCAGTAACAAACTGTGCATGTTATTTTCCTACAGTAGTAATGTAAAAGACTCAGACTTATTCACTAGTAAAAGTAAAACAGTACAAACTACTACTAAAAATAAATTGTTCAGTGGATTGGTAAAATAAAATCTAGAAAAGGTGTGTTCTGCTTGAATAATCATAAATTGACTGATGACTTCAGTCCTGATAAATAAATACATTTAAATAGTTCCTTTGTCCATTCCCAGGAGAGTCGGTTGTGACCTTTAGTCTGACTAAATGTGATTATAAAGTGTGAGGACGAGATGCTCTAATTGTAACGTGGGACAAAGTATTCAACAAGAAGACACAGATGTGACACTTTTGGTGACAAATCTTTTTAACTGATTTGGATATCTTTTTAAAAAGTGGGTGCATATTAACTTCATGAGATATGAAAAATTGCTGGCTTTGAGCACAAAACTGCCTTCTAGTAAAAAAAGAAGAGTAGACTAGGCTGAATTTCTGACATGGGAATATTTCAGCATGCAATATTTTCCTGAATTACTATAAGGGGTGCACTGTAAGAGCTGTCATGTAAACATTCAGGTTGACCAAAGTAAATGGAGACAATGTGGTGAGTGAATGCAGAATGTTTACTGAGGTAAAAAGTACCCTAGAGTCTACAGTCAGCATCTTTGTTCATCAGTAAATCATACGCTAAACATTGAACAGGCATTATATCCATGACAGGACATCATCGAAGGAAGTCATTGCTCTTGAAAAAACATTGTAGCATGTCTGAAGTTCCACTGCACAACACTAATGAATGAAGGTAGTTGTTAGGGTAGAACACAAACGTCACCCCAAAAGTGAAGTATGGGGGAGGGAGCATCATGATTGAGGGCTCTTTTGCTGCTATTGGACCTGGGCCACTTTCAACTGTTGAGGGAAAATTTTATTCCCAAGATCATCAATGTGTTCTATAGGATAATATCAGGGTGGCTGCAACTGAAGCTCAGAAGAAGTTATAAAGTCATAAAGCAGGAAGACGAACATAAACATCAGTCATTCTACTACAAAATGGCTACAGAGAAACAAAGTCTCCCTTTTGGAGTGGTCCAGTCAGAACCCAGACCTCAACTCAATAGAGATGCTGTGGAGTGACCTCAAGAAACCCATTCACACCAGATGTTCTGAGAATATGACTGATCTGAAGCAGTTCTGTAATAAAGAAGGGTCCAAAATTCCTCCTGAATATTGTGCAGTTCCAATTCACAGATACAGGAAGCTTTTGCTTAAAGGCATCATTGCTGCCAAAGGTGCTTTACCAGCCAGTTATTAAAACACTGCTGCCATTACTTTTTCTACCACCACTTTAATGTATGTCATGACTGTTTGTGTTGTGTTTGTTGACATTTGTGATTTCGGTGAAGATCAGATCTAATCAGATTAATGACTAATTCAGACAGAAAAGCAAGAAAATTACAAACAGTGCAATTACTTGTGAATTTCCTGTTAGGATAAGCTATCTGTCTACTTTTTCTTGCAACCTTACCTGCACTAGCCAAGTGTTACCACATGTAGGCAACACCTGTTTATCATCTAATCTTAGACCATCTGGGCAAACCTGGGGTGATGTTTTTTTAAGTAGCAGTCAGCCTTAATAATACTAAGGAATTATGAGTAATTCTGTGCCTACTTCCAAGCTCTGAAATATGAATGGATTGTAGCCACAATTATTGCTATTATTTATGCCTATATCCCCTGCTTTGACACATTCTGTAGGAGCCTATTAGATTTTCTGCATTTGGAATTTTATCTTTTTTTAAAAAATGTTTTTCATTTATTGTATACAATCCACTATTCCCCAGAAAGTCCCTGTTTCATCTTGTTATGTCTTTGAATTTCAGTGGTTGTGAAGGAATTTATGGTTCCCCTAGTCTCTAATAACTTCCCTTTGCACTGATGTTTCTATGGTATTAATGTAACTGTGACTTGTGAGAGCCAAAGAAAAGGTGTAATAGGATCCACCGTGACTTCAATAATGAAAAACTATTAAAACTACAAACATTTTGTTTTGCAGAACTACTAACAAGGTATAAGAAAATAAAACTTCTTTGACATGGGATTTAAAGAAGACACTAGTCTCATTAGACGATTTCCAAAACTTTTTTTCACTGACTTACAAAATAATAAGTACTTGTTTTAGACCTAACAGTTTCAACAAGTCCCCAGTATTTGGACACAATCAAAGTTACAGGGATAAAGGCCAAATCCTCAGAGTAACCACAGCCACTACAGCATCTGCATTTATTCGTGGAGGATAGCAGCACCCTTGGAGGGCGACTGTGGCGCAGGAAGGTAGAGCGGTTGTCCACCAATCTCACAGTTGTTGGTTCAATCCCCGGCTCCTCCGGTCATATGTCAAAGTGTCCTTGAGCAAGACACTGAACCCCAACTTAGCTGCTCCCGGTGAGTGTTGGCCAGCTGCATAGCAGCTCCCCGGTGTATGAATGTGTGTGTGATTGTGAGTGTGAATGGGTGAATAAGAAGCAGTGTAAAGCGCTTTGAGTGCCAATAGGTAGAAAAGCATTATATAAGTGCAGACCATTTGGAGAACCATGGACAGCACAAGAGTCTGCCAAGAGTTTGCCACGGTCTCTTCCCTGAAGTTCTAATTTGTTTCCTTTGAGAAAGGCTTTTTCTGAATTTGACATATTTGGGACTTATTTGGAAGCAGTGGGCAGATACAGCACAGTACCATGGTACAAACTAGTTTTATAAATGCTGAAGATGGCCCATGGTAAAGTAAAGCTTCAGGCCAATACTTTTGTATTCAACTGGCATTAATTAGCACAAAAGTCAGACATTCAAAGAGAAAAGCTTGTGCTTAGAGCCATTTAACAAAAGCATCTTAATGACAATGGATATTGAGATCTGGCTGTGTTATATAATTTAATAAGATGTATAAACTGTAAGAAAGGGAAAACGTGTGTTGTATACTCTCTGCTGTCTTTCACTCATTAAAATATAGAGGCCTACCATATGGGGCTGAACTGTGCAGGATAAGATCTGCCCAGATGCAGAGGCATTTTCTAGAGGCTCTGTTTTGTCAGTATAAAGTGGCATGTTTGCTGATGTTGTCAATGCTGTATACTACTGTAGTTTCTTTAGTTTTGTAATACTGGAAGATGCCAATAAAACAAACTATTTTGGCAGTCACATATATACAGAGATATATTTGCAGTTTTGTTCTACCGATTAAGAAAGCACAATAAAGACATAGTTAGCTGTATTTTCCATTGATTCAACAACTTGTTTCTCTGGTGTGAAATGAGTAACGCAGTGTTATAGGGCCAGTAATATTACCAAGCAATTTTATCTTTGCTAAACAGTAAACTTAGGTTGGACAAAAAAAACACATATGTTTTGGATTTAAAAGGATTTTTGGTATAATTTTATTGTGTGCTCCCCTGACAAGATCAAGAAGGAAAAAAGTCAGTGGTGTCAGTCATGGAAACAGATGGACACAGCAAAAAAGAATACAGCGCTGTGCATGGTCTGACCCATAAATTTAACAAAAAACTGAGGCTCCCATATGGTCAGCTCTCATAAGTAGAAGCTTTTATGTTCCAGATCTAGTAAAATCAAGGTTTGACATATTTTTTTAGTTTGACTTAAGGTACACAAAACCGTGTTGTTAAAAAGTGTGTGCAAAGCAGTCAGCGATGTGACAGATAATGACAGATTGCTGTGAGATTCATCATGAATTGTAAAATTCAGAAAGTACACTACTTGTTATCTGGTTATACTCTGGATTATATAATAATCCATAGCTACTTGTGTCACATATAAATAAATAAATAAATAAATGCTCAGTTATTTGTTATTTGTGTTTGTCTTATTATATATAAAATATAGGTAATATGCAAATGCATACCTGGCTTCCTTATATTATCTGCTATTCCAACCTTGTGGGGGTATAGTGATGCTTGGGCAACTGAGGCTGAACCTGGTATAAACAATTGTCTGTTTCAAAGCAAAAACTTTGCTACAAACTTTTAATGAGCATGCTTTCTCTTATACAGATGCTGGTTTAATACCTTGTCATCATTAGATAAAAGTTGTAACAACAAAGAAATGTGAGATGCAGCACAGGATTACCCACTTCTTGGTGCAACGCATCGTTTCCCTAAACCCTCATTAGTGAGTATGATTGTCATTACCATTAGTGCAATAAAAGGCAACTTAAGAACTCAACTAAAACCCGTTTTTTATCTCTTGATAGTTTAGTCCATTATACAGCTGCAATTAAAGAGGACCCATGGGATACAATTAACAATATTAATCAAAGTAGCAGTGAATGCAGAATAAGACTTACACGAAGGAATGACACCTTACTAAGACACATTATGGTGGTCTTAGCTTTATTTTCCTTTAAGCCTTAACTGTTGTGGTTCTATATCTCAAGCCATCTCAAGTGATTCTCAAATCATTTGTGTAGTGGGCCATTATAAGTTATTTGGAGGCTGACGGATGGACAGATGTGATAGTGTTGTCATAGATATTCTGAGATGTTGATGAGGCCATAACCAGACTTAAAATAGTAGGTGTTGATTGACTCTGTTTCAAAGAGAAAAAATACAGTTTAATAATCGACTAATATTGTTCAATAATAGTACCAAGCATAGTCTTTCCAGCTATTTATATCCTTTCTTACCCCAAACATCAGAAACAGACATTTACAGGATTGATGGACATACGTTCTCTCACACAGCTACAAAGTTTACAGGAACTTGTCAAAAATCTGAAGAGATTAGAAAAATAGTACACAGGTTTTCATTTTGCCGATAACATGACAAGTAAAAAGTTAAAATCCTTTGTTGATGTTAGCTGCAATGTTGATTCCCATTCACCCATTACCACATACGCACACACACACATACACACACACAGATGGCAGTGACTGCCATGCAAGGTGCTCATCTGACCCACCAGGAGAAACTTGGGGTTCAGTGTCTTGTCCAAGGACACTTTCACACGTAGGTGTGAAATGAGTAACGCAGTGTTATGGGGCCGGTAATATTACCAAGCAATTTTATCTTTGCTAAACAGTAAACTTAGGTTGGACAAAAAAAACACATATGTTTTGGATTTAAAAGGAGGTATAATTTTATTGTGTGCTCCCCTGACAAGATCAAGAAGGACAAAGGTCAGTGATGTCAGTCATGGAAACAGAAGGACACAGCAAAAAAGAATACACCGCTGTGCATGGTCTGACCCATAAATTTAACAAAAACTGGTCGTCTCTCATAGGTAGAAGCTTTTATGTTCCAGATCTAAAGCAGTCAGCGATGTGACAGATAATGACAGATTGCTGTGAAATTCATCATGAATTGTAAAATTCAGGAAGTACACTACTTGTCATCTGGTTATACTCTGGATTATATAATAATTCATTGCTACTTGTGTCACAAATAAATAAAAAAATAAATGCTCAGTTGTTTTCATTTCATTTCATTTCCCACTGAGAGCAACTTGGGGTTCAGTGTTTTGTCCAAGGACACTTCGACACGTAGCCGGGGACTGGGACTGGGGATCGGACCACTGACCTTGAGGTCCGTGAACGACTGCCTCACCTAGAGAGTTGACCTTAAGCGGCAAAAATGAGGTGAGGGTTATTCTATTCATAGTAGTCTATCTTAGACAGCGTAGTCAGTCAAACTGACCTCACCAAAGTTTTTTGTGACTGAAGCTAATTAAACAGTTTCTTTAACAAACTGTCCAATCATACATCTTGCCCTGATCCATATCATCATCTTGTCCTTGAAGCAAAATCCCATAATATTTTTAATTTTGAGAATGTTCTGGTCTATGGCCTGACAGTGAAGTAGCTGCATCTTTACTGAATGTGTATGAAGGACCGAGGAATACAAGAAACAAAAGAAGAGAAGAAAAAACGTAATCTTCTATCAGTCATTGCCTTTAATTCAAATTCTAGGAAAATGTATGCGTTAACGTTGCATGGTCATTCATTCATTCATTATTTCTGATCTCCCATCAAGTAGCGGTGATCCTCTTATTCTTTAATAGGACCTTCTCATAAATGGCTTTTAAAGCACATTATCAACATGAGAACTTAATAATAATAATTCCTTTCAAGAATACACTTTATGTTTCCAGTAATGTCAGCAGCTCTGTGAGGTTATACTTATGTAACTAGCTAAATGCTAATATGCACACAGTTACAGTGCACGTAAACTGATGTTTAGCAGCTATAGTTAATATTAGTTTAATGTGTTAGCATGCTAAATACTGATTGCAACACATAGTTCTTGGGACCATGGATTTTTATTTCAAATATTTAAATCCATTAGATGTTGAGATATGTTTTACCCATAAAATGAGATGTATACCTCAGTAGCATTAGAGAAAAGTCTGGGAAAAGTGGAATAATGCTCTGCAGACTGAGCAACATGTAGTGGCAGTCCATCCAAGACATTTCAGTCTGGAAGCAAGAAGTAGACCTACCACACAGTTATCATTCCACTGCGTAGACTACGGCGTTGACATTTTCTACACTGTCAATCCAGAACAAATTTTTTGATTTAAAAACTTTAGGTGGAAAGAAAATGAATATAATGAAGACAAATTCAAAAAGAAAGAAGAAGAAAGAAAGACATTAATTTCTTTGAGTTTCCTTTGAGTTTCCAAATCAAGGAAGCAGAGTACACATTGATGGTGTTTGTCAGGATGGCAAAACACACACTTATTGCTTCTTTTCCTGTGAGAATCAGCTTGAAGCCACTGGCCAATGCGGCTGCCTGTTTGTCAACAGGAAGAGCAAAGGCTAAGATGATATCCATCCATCTTATTGGGAAAAATGTCAATGTGTTCTGATCCTGGCCATTTACATAAGTGTGCTCATCCTGTTTATTGAAAACAATTACTTTGATGTTAGTGCCATACAACACAAACCAGAGGCATCATAGTAGTTCCATCAACATTTACATTTTATTGGCAAAGTTTTATCAGACAAACTACACAATCTGGCAACTAAACCTCTGCAAAGACTGTATCACACAGTCTTCTTAGGTGCTTGTCATTCAGTACTAGTGCTCTTTTTACCCCAGCTGTGCTCATAACGTTAGCCTTCATTTTCTTCAAAAAGATAAAAAAGAATGTAATTTTACCACCGTTGCCTGTGTTGCCCTCCCTCATTCATCTCTTAGATCTCCCCGACTGTGTGACAAGTCTCACTATTCAGAATACAATGTGTATTATTCTCTATAATCTTATGTGTAGATTTAGTCTTCAAAAAATGTATCTTGATGAGACAGCTAATTAGAAATCAAAGCACAACTTGTCTGCGATTGTGTTATGTAACAGGTAGAATAAAGTATTTTCCTTTACTTAGGAAAAAACAACTGTTTTTTTCTTTCAGTCTTTAGGCTAAAGGTATGTAGAATGAAAGCAGAAAATGTAAAACAGAGTACATTGTTTAGAGAATTGCATGTTTCATTTGTCCCTCAAGTACTTTCTTTTTGTAATTAAGAACTGTGTCATGGGAGCACATATAAAAAAATAGAAACCTAAAAGAGTTTTCACAATTTGTTCTGGCAATTTCTTTTGGAGAAAAGCTTAATCATTTCATTTACTTTCAACTTGTGTGTGTGTGTGTGTGTGTGTGTGTGTGTAGGTGTGTGTGTGTGTGTGTGTGTGTGTGTATGTGTGTGTGCTTGTCTGTGCGTGTGTGTGTAAATCAAATATATTTTTCCTGACAGGCTGAACTTTTCTAAAGATTCCCTGATCAAACAGAAACATGGAGTAGACTCTCAGGTATTTCCGCCAGTGAGTGCTAGAACTTGGACTGTAAGAATTAAATCATCATAGCATTACCAGCATAAATGTGAACAGTTGTGGTGAATTATATACTGTATACAGTTACTCTTATTTTTTGATTTCAGAACTTATAGCAACTTGAACAGAAAATAATCCTTCATATTTAGAGTGATTTTCAGTCAGACAATTAAGATCGTGAAAACCAATACGCAGATATTTATGTCTTACATAATATCCCTTTCCTTGGGGGGTGACAGCAATGAGCACTATGCTTTAGTTAAAATATCTTTGGGTAGAAGTGTACAATACAAACTGTTACAAGGTTAATAAACACCTCTTTCCTTCTGTGTTTTGTTTTTGATACGAAAAAGCAACTGTAAGTCACTTTAGTACACAACTCACTGTTGTTGACTTTGGTTAAGCCTCTCACCAATTCATTGCATATTAGAGGACCACACTATCAACTATCCAGAGTGAGAATGCTACAACAACCATCAATTTTTCCATCTGGAATTTATAGCGAGCGACACAGAGCTAAAAGTAATAACTGTACAAACAAATCAACCCTTGACAGTATTAGGAAATTTAAGTTGTGTGGCCAAGATCTGTGGCCACAGTTTGTAGGACAGACGCATAAATGTAGTCAGAAATTATAAATAATGTGAACTAAAAATGTACCCTTTGGCCAGAGGATCACCCCGGGATCCGTGTAAAGTATTTAGAAAAAAAAGAACATGACTAATCCCCAGTTATGTGTTACCTGCAGTTCTGGTGGCCTTACAAACCATATCACAGCATTAATGAAAGGGCCTTTTGAACTAGGAAGTCACAGCTTGAAAGCTGGATGTTATTCAACGGGTAGGGCGGTCCTGCTTGGCAGCTATTCAAGCCTCTGACAAGGGCATAATCTGATTAAATTCCCACTTTAATCTCAATAAATGCAGCTAAACTAATCAAACCTGGCTCTGAGTGCTGCCTAGGAGGAAATAAAACAGTCAACCAGAATTACTTTGATCAGGATAAAAAAAAAGATCTACAAAGGCCTTTTTAAGCTACAAATAAGGTAAAGGGCAGCTAGTAAGGCAGTTTGTATTTATGATGTTAGTTCTTTATCTCGCTATATATTCTAAATATTCATTTTAAAAATCCAAACTTCACATATAAGTTAAACATAAAAAACAATTCCATTATTATAGCTCAAGATTTCTTTTTGAGCTGATGTTGGGTTGAGGGTGGGCATGAAGTGTGAGTTGACTAGTCTGTGTTAACATCTGCCTTGTTGAACACTATATGTTTATATCACTTTATATCAGCAATTACTATTTATTTATTAATAAAATCCAAGTTTAAAAAGAGGCAGGGACTGAATTCAATACTATTCAATTGTGGTTCTCACATGGTGTTTAACAACCAGAACTTTACCATGAAATAAACCTCCAATGAGTATTTGTCCTCTATCTAAAAACTAATCTAAATTTGTATTTTTCTGTCCTTCAATATTCATCTCATGATCTTTCACATTAATCTTTTATATAATGTAAAACTAATCTTTTACAGAGCAGCTGACCAAGATTGGGAACCGATGGACAAAGAAGTTAAAACTGGACTAAACCTTGAGCAACTGCAATACTAAAATCCTACTATTGTTGCATAATAACAATAACAAAATAACATGTCTCCACCTGCTGGGCACGCAAGGTAAATGAATGTCCTGTTGTATGTGTCATGTATGTGTAATAAATGTTAAAAGTTCAGTGTATTAGCAGTATTTTATGCCACAGTTGCCAGATCTTAATGTAGTAAAAGGTGGTGACTAGTCTTCTGAGACTATGACCTTATTGAAAGACCTTTGTTGTCAGAGCACTGATGCTGCAATATTAATACAGATTCTAAAAATCTGTTCAAAATTGAAGCTACTTGGGAAAAAGAATGATGCTGCATTTCATGTTTATGCATTCTCCTCATTTGTAATTGTTACAGTTTAAAGAAGATGTGGTTAAAATCAATGCTGACCAGGAGGTGGCACTGCAAAACCACTCTAGTCAGTGCATGTGTCAGTACCCTACACTAAGTAAAAGAGTCAGATGATGTATTTTATTTTTTGCAACCTTTTCACCTCCACTCAGCACTTTCAATCACAAAATGGATAAAACAAAAGGAAAACTTTCTGTGAGGTTTAATTTATTTATTGGTTTGTTAATGTTTGTGCAAGGATAAGAATTACAAAAAAATCTACAGACTAGAGACAATAATATATCCTTATTCCTATCATACAATGTTATTTATACAAGTGTCCAAATATGTATATATTCATTCCAATGTACCTACAGTATTACACTTTGAAGATATATTGACCATCCTGATAAAGCAGACAACAAACATCACCAACAGTAAACAAGATCATTTTAACAGCCACACAGCCTAAATAGACCATGTGCAACCTAAACACTATGTAAGCTTCAATGATACTGATGTGCTCTATCATGTTTCTAGTACGACTTCTTTAAACTGAAAACACAGAAGCTACAATTGCAGCACAGTTCCCTGTAGCTTTTATAAGTGCATTAGTCACTTGAATTGTAGGAGAAAGATTTACTTGTTGAGGTAACACAGCTAAAATTTGTATATATAGAGATGACTATGTTATGACAACATTGTGCTGTTTTTCAACGTCATTATTTCCATTTATTAAAAGGTATAAGAGGCGTGTCTGTAATGGCTACTGCAAAGTCCATATTGTAACTGCAAACTGTATCACTGCAGCAAAGTCTATTATGGCATCCGCTGATCTACTCTGAAATTAAAGTAAAAGAGAATTGTTTTGCCTTGAATAAGTGGCATTTTCTAGTTTTCAGACTTATGAAGTATCTTTTGAAATAACTCACTCCACAGAAGATTGGTCCAGTCTGTGATGCTTTCAGCCTCTCAATGTCAGTTCCCTGTGTTGTGCAGCTGCAGACATTACTGTCTATGCAAACCCTCAAGGGAATCCAAATGAGACTTTCTTCAAATTCTACACACAGTGGCTTTTATACAGCTATAATTTCCTTTTACCCTGTCTATAGTGGGCATTAAAGGAACTGAAACTTAAGGCAATTCCACTCATTTCACCAGTCAGCTATATGATATGTCTGCCTATATTTTGACACTGTGGAACAAACTGTCTGAGAAAACATCTCTTTCAATGTACTTTAAATGGTGCCCAAGGAACTATAGATGTAATAGACTATATAGACCACCAGCACTGGCTGAAACTCTACATGATTAGTGGTGAAATATTCCCTTAAGTGTTCCCTCATAATGGAACGGGAAACCAGACACAAAGTCCAAACTCACAGCATCTTTGTAACTTAATAACATTTCGATGAGATGTTTCATTGTCAGATTTCAGTAAACACAAGAATTTTCCAGTGCATCCCTTTTTTTAAAATCCAGCATGGCTGTTCAGCGTGGTACCGTTCTCTAAAACAGTAAAGAGAAGATTTAAATCCTACAGTATTCTGTATAATATGTTCGTGCAAGTACATCAACTTGTCCATCAACAATTTTGGGGAGAGACCAGCAGTAACCATCCCACTCTAAACATGATTAGTGGTGAATATTCAGCATAGAGACCAGGGGTCATTGTTTTGCAGTCAAAGAGAGGTGCAGAGAGCTTTTGGCAATCACTCCGTATCCACCGTGATTGACTGGAGCTACATGTTACCTTGTTTGTCTGAGGAGGATGAGGAGGTGGATGGTGATGGGGAGGGAGCTTTGGGGAAGGCCCTGTCAGTGGGGGTGATGCCTGGGCTGCCAAGACCAGAGGAGCTAGAGCTGCTGGAGCGATGTGGTCCCTGGCCCTGTCCGAATACAGGGGCAGGCCGGACAGGCCGGACAGGCCTGACAGGTGGGGGCCTTAAAGGTGCATTCGGTCTGCGTGCTGGCAGAGCAGGTTTAAAAGTGGTCATGGTCTCGGAGGAGGAGCTGCTGCTGCTACGTCGCTGGGCTGCATCTGGATCCCGGATCACCATGGTGTGAAGAGGGCTTGCAGGTGGATCCTGAGCTCCACCAGGGTGTTTGAGGGGCTCCAATGTGTCCAGAACAACATCAGGGGCATGTTTGGCTACATTCTGCCGCTCCAGCTCTCGCAACTCATGAAGTGCTGTATTCATTGTTTTCTCTATGTCCTAACAAACACAAGTAGAAAAATAGCACTGCCACTTAGAGGTTGTTGTCAAACCAGGCATATAGGAAATTAATGAAATCATGAGAACCGCTCACATTATGAGTGGCTCAAGTACAATGCAGGAAGAAGCATTAACATACTTTGAATCTCTGACCTCATATGTTACCCCCCCTTATCAAATCAAATCTACATCTGTAACTAAACATAGTTAGTGGAGCTCTGTTATTGTGATAATACGTACCTCAGCCAGCGCCTCAGCTTCTAGAGCTTTGTGGTCCCCCAAACTGGCATGGCGAATGGTACTGGGTGAAGATCTTTGGGAATGGCTGTCAACAAAGGTCTTGCGGTCAGGATGGTTGACGCAGCCAGCACTGCCAAATGTGGTAAGACGTCGTTTCTCTGGGCTATCAGTTGGGCCTCTGCTAACAGCTATTTTGTGTGGGCTGCAGGGCCGAGGCATGACTCTAGGGGGCGGATCAGCAGCTCTGGTGGGGCTGTGACTGTCAGCACCATTCCTGTGGCGTGGAACTGGAGCTCCATCTGATCGCACTCTCACTCTTAAAAAAAAAAAAAAAGTGATTACAAAGACTCACTTATATTCTGTGCTTGAATTTATTTAAATATTGCATGCTTTCCACCCATTTATTTATCTCTACCTTCCAAGCGCTGCTCCATAATGGTGCTCAGGTGTGTGCTCACAAGGAGACTGGTGTTCATTTCTGGAGGGGGCCCTGTCATCTTGGTGCAGTCCACTGCTAGCCTCACTATCAGTCCTCTGAATGCTATCTGAGAATGCATCATCTCTGATACACAGACACACAACAGACATTGATCGCAATTAATGGTTTGTGCCTTTTGGAAATGCTATAGCTCATCAAACAGGAAAAAAGAGCATTAATTAAAGGTGGCATTTGATGAGTGACTTAAGTGCTTATCCAGTCTAAAGAAAAAATCCTCCTTACAGCTCCACAGATAATTGCTGACTGGAGGCCATTTGTTTTATTCTTGTAGCAAACAACTGGGCTAGAAGAGGAGAACAGGGGCATTTTTACACTGATCCCTAAGACACAGGCTTTACAGAGTCGATCACACAGAGCTCAGAGGGATTTAGATTTAAAAACATGCATTTTGAAAAAATACAGCAACATAATTGATTATCAAGTAACAAAAAAGTTGTATTTTTTCATGCAGAACCAAGGAACCAACATGTTGTCTTACGGGATCACTCTTACTTACACGTCTTGCACCACAATGTACTGATGCGGGATCAGCCCATCTACACCATTATGTCGCCCCTCCCACCAGTCCCCAGATGCTCGCAGGTACAATAACAAGGAAGCTCCTTTCTTAAAGGAGAGTTCTCTTGGACTTCGGCCCACATAGTCAAACTTTGCTATGGCCTCGATCGGCTCCATCTCTGCAAAACAAACAATTACCTCTGTCAGCACTTACTGGTATTGCTTCTATTCTTCACAGTAGACTGACTGTTTGGTGATTCACCTTCATCACTAGTGTTGGGTCCAGTACCATTATCTACCTCATCAAGAGCTCCTGGCTCACTGTGGGGGCTTTCACTGAATGGAGAAATAAGAAGTCAAAGTAAGAAACAAACAAACAATAAGTTACATTTTTCAATGGCTTTACCAAAATATTCTAATATCCTTTACTGTGAATTACAATAGTCATCAGTCCCGCTTACAACCAATACATTTCTGTATTCAGTTAGTAAATATTAGACTAATGTGTCTTTCTAACAAGCAGCTGAACACATAATGTACTTTACCTTATAAATTATAGTATATAAAGTACATATTGGCACATGTTGGACACCTTGGCCTTACTTACCAGTACTCTTCCCCTCCAGTCATACACTTTTCATACACAGGTCCCTCCAACTCACGCTGGGTTGGAAAGATGACCTCATGGTGGATTATAATGGTCTTAATGACCTCATTAACATGTGCTTGACAGGCAACAGGGTCCTGGTCATCTGGTATAGGCATCAATGTGGGGCCAAAGCAAATAGCCAGGTTGTAGGGGTCCATCATGTTTTCATCACTATACTGGGAAAGGCTGGAAAGAGAAAAGCAGTGAGCCTCACTAATGAAGTGTTACACATTTGACATTTGTTGTGGCAGGACTTACTGATTTAGAAATGCAAACAGATATCTCATGACGATGATCACAGGGCGCTGAACAGTCACAATTATCTGCTGAAGGTGATGAGCTCTTTCTGCACCTGAGTCAAGCTCTAAAATAAAAAACATAAAAAATTTAAATAAATAAGCATAACACTCGTGGAAAGCAAGCCGTAGTTTTCAGAGTTTTTCCTGGAATGTGACTCACTGGTAGTAGATATGAGGTCAAGGAAACGCTCTTTAGGGAACAATGGGTTTTCAAGCCCCCTGAAGTATAGCTTAAGGACACCTGCCACAGAGTTGATGTCATGATCAGTCTGATCATCCACCAGTGGATCCTTGCCTACAGATATAAGATACATAAAATACATTCATCATTCAGTATTCATGTAATATGGCGCTGATGCATTTTTATGTAATTTTCAGGTTAAGAGTGCAGTTACATTTGCTAATTTATTTTACCTCAAGCATACTGATCTGATGCATTACGTATCTGAAATGGTTTACATGTCAATTACATGGGTTACATGCAGCACACAGGCTCTTTATTTGCACTTTAGAGACTCATGGGAGAGACTGTGGCTTTGGAGGTGGACAAAACACAATTTAGAATCAATCAAGAGAAGATGGGCAAG
This sequence comes from Channa argus, assembly GCF_033026475.1. NCBI lineage: Eukaryota > Metazoa > Chordata > Actinopteri > Anabantiformes > Channidae > Channa > Channa argus. Next base: position 16,322,723 of record NC_090201.1, on the reverse strand, counting down.
CACAATGGGACTAACCTCTTTCAAATGCATTTTTAATATCATTCACTTCGACCTGGGAGCCTGGAACCCGAAATATACCTTGCTGCTGAAGACCTGTGGATACACAGAGCCCTTTTTGTAAAATGGAAGAAAAAAAAAATGTATAGCTACAAATGGACACACTCACACCCAACATTCACCATCATATTATTTGTGCTGTTGAATTTTTGTGCAAATTTTGAAGAATCCAACCAGCTCATCAAAACAATTTGAAGAATGCCCAAAATCTCTAATAATACCGTATGTCAAACCGGTAGAAGATTTCTCAATTAATTGGTCATTATAGCATTTGTTTTGTTCTGAATCTATTCAGGTAATTAAGGTACTTGTTATAAGTCATTACTGCAAAACAACAACCACATGAACATGATTACACTAAAATAATAACAAAATGTTTAAAATGTTAAATGTAACATTACAATGTTTTCAAGAAACACTATATTTTAAGAGACCCTTTCCAGATCATGGCTGCAATCATCTGAAAGTAGACAATAGCTTGTTATTTCAATTGTGTTATTTATATAGATGTGCACAGCCCACAAAACACTTCACTAAAAGTATTGCCTTACATGATAATATAGCAAATGCATTATTTCAGGGAGATCATGAAACTTTCCTAATTTTGTGGCTAATGATAATCCACATCAGCGCTAACATATAGTATACGTGTGATCCCTGTGAGTTCTGCTTAACATAAGCATTCTGCGCTGTACTGTAGTTTTAGCAGTTAGTTCTTGTGGCACCTTTAGATTCACCATCGCCTGGATGAGTGACAATCTTCACTGAAGTTTAGTTTTATCAGACCTGTGATACAGGTCAATACTAAATATCAACAGATGATTTTTTTCCCCCTTATATTTAGGGAACAGAAATGCTAATAAAAAAATATGTTCTCAAATGTTCTCAAGTATGTTCTCAAATGTGTACGTGACATTTGGAGTTTTCCATCCAGTATTCCCACTGATGAAAAAAAAAAAAAGGCTTTCAACTAATAAACCATGAGGATGAATGATTTTACGATGGACATCTTAGATAAATGTTTAAAACTAAGAAATCCACAAATTTATAAGCAACAATGTCATTCCTGCCAATCTGTTACCATCATCATTTCATAACAAAAACCGTAACTCACACAGAAAAAGGGACCTACAAGGTATGTGAAACTGTGATGCATGAATTTGTTTTAAATAATAAACAGTAGCACAACAGTAACTTACCATACAGATTGATGTATCGTATGCAGCTCTCAACAACCACTGGTATAGGCTGCCCTGAATCCTAAAGTATCAAAACAATCAAATAATTACAATACTCAGTGACTTAAAAGATAATCAATTAACATCTCAGCACCGAGAGGATATTGGAAGTAATTTAATAACTTATTTGGTATAGAGCAAAACTAAGCACAACAAATTGTATTAGCATTGCTTTAGCATTATAGTGTATGTTATTAAAACTAGAATTTTTTTTAAACATCAGGAATTCCCAAAGGACAAAACCACAGAAATGTTTGTTATGATCCCGCCCTGCTATAAGACAGAGTACCTGACTCCTTGCACGGACATTCCGTCTTCCCCTGGGCAGAGAGCAGTAAGGCACATAGACAGAGGAAGAGAGGCAACAATAACCACAACAGATTAGTGAGAGAGACAGATCTTACAGAGAAAGATGAATAGGACAGACAAAGCATCAGTGCCTTGTGGGGTGTGAGACATGAAAATGTGGTTGGGAGGGAAGTGTGTGGGAGGGAGCTACCCTCGGGGCTGCACAAGGATTGTTTTATCCTCCAGAAATTACTGTATGCCAATAACTAAAACTCTACATTTTAGGATTATTGATTATTGAAATTGTTAGTCTCCTAATTATTTAGATTTATATCTCCGCTGCTGATGCTGGTGCACTCTCTCTGCCTGCTTCCGTTTGACTGAGCAATAAAGTGAATGTGGCCATGTATTTGCACACACCCTAACATGGCTGGTTCCTGGCCAACAGACACACAGTACCTAAAGCCAAATCAGTAGAGTTTCTGGAGTCCTGGCCTCATGAGGGTAAGAATGTTAAAAGCAAACCATTGCAGTGGTCTGGTGCTTTTAAAACAAAAAAAATCTTGTTGGATTGCCTTCCACCTGCCCCTGTATTACCTAAACTGCAAGACTGTAAAGGACAAGGCAATGAGCAAGAGGAAAGTCAGTATATGAGTTAGCCAACTTTTGGGTAAAAGAGTGGTCAAAGGCAAGAGAACCCCCAAGGACTACTAGCGAGACGGCTGAGCTCATGGAGAGAAACAGAGCACAGATGGGCCAATACCTATGGGCCTCCATATTGCCATTAAACAGCTTACTGTTAAAAATGGATCGAGGTCTAGACTTCTGCATTTTCTGGGGTTTAGGGGGAAAAATGGGGGGCCTGGGGAGACGGTGGGAGGTGTATGGTTGGTACATGGTAAATATGAATAAAAACGCAATTCGCATGAGCAGATATCAAAATGCAGTAGCTCCAAATTTATTGCAAAAACAATGAGAGTGGTATTAAATTCCTAATTTAAGAACAGAAATAAGCATAAATCCCCAAATATTAAACCTTTCAATTAAAATGCCCCTAGACTGAGCTGCTATGTTTCTATGTACCATAGATCAAACAAAAGTAAAAAACAAATCTATGTAATCAGTCATGACCCTGCCTTGTCAATATTTGTTCATTCTCTGCTTGCTGATTGTTTTTTTAAACAGGACAACATAGGGATATCCATCTTACTGGCATTTCATTTTAGTCTTTATAGATTAAAACTACGAAGAACAACACCTTCTCCAATCAGGATTCCACCCCTTGTCCAATAAATAAAATAAATTGAGATTAGGTTCCTATTCCCACACTGCGATCTAATTTTTGCGACATCCAACTACACAGGAAGGATTTTACACATCATCACCTTCTTAATTCACCCTCTTCATTGGACATTGGACATCTTACCTTGTTGTTCCATATTCAGCTCTCTCCCCTAAAAGGAAAGACAGCAGAGAAAGAGCTTGAATTAGCACATGCTAGTTTTTCAATCACAGAAGCTAGTGGTATGGTTGAGTGCTGGCCGACTATACAAGGCTGGCAGATTGAGTTAAAAAGGGGTGTTATGAGAAAACGGGCATCTATTCAGATATTTTCAATGGGCTGAGCGCTATGGCTGCATTTGACTCAGTGCCAGACAGCGGTCATTGAGCGGTCGCCCTAGAAACAGCACAAGAGCCCCAGAAGGGGATGGCCTGTCTGCTTGCTCTGCAGAGTGAAAATGTATCCAGGGGCAACAAGAGAGGGAGGTTGTGGGAGCTGAATGGTACAGCGTGATGATTTCATGATATCTGCACGAAATTTGCACGCAAATCTCACTGAACAAATTTAAGCCTCACTTTGATCAGTCAATCAGAAAACTTTGTTCAGCGACCACATCATGTGCAAAGCAGCTTTCAGCATACCAAAAATATATACTGTAGGTCAAAGTCTAAAGCGGACAGAAACTAACTGGGGTTAACACATAGGAGTGGAGGAGAAAGGAGGTGAGGAATATGGGACCAAAATATTACAGAAAATACCTTTCAAGCACTGTATTAAAACTTAAGGGTCTGTCTTTGACAGTGTGACCCTCTTTTAGGTCCAAAGACTTCAAAGATGTCAAATAAATGAGAACTTCAGTTTAACACAAGTTAAATTTTTAAGTTAATGAGCATGGACAGAGCTTAAAAAAGTTCATTTAAATTCCCCAAATGTAATCTGTAAGTATGATCAACAGTTTGATGTTTGGGTTTGGGATCGGCAAGCAAGGTCACCATCGATGGTTGGGTGGGGCCAGACCTGGGGTGAGATTCAACCCCGCTGCCTTCTGTATCCCAACCCAGTGATCTCCCACTGAGCTTGGGTAGGTGTTAACTGATCACTGAACAGTTTAAAATGAAAGATTTCTTCATTAAAATAATTAAATTCCCCTATATACATATCTACATAACGTTGTACCTTTAGCCATACAGCATGCTCTATATATCTGCAAACACAAACAACCTGTACATTGACCAAAGACATTTTTAATTAAAACTTTCTAAACGAATAAACTCCACAAATGCCTATACATACTAACTCCTACCTTCTCCTAGTGTCTGCTTCAGAAGGTCATGCTTGGCCTGCAGTTTGATAATAAGATTGCTGCCATTCAGGTACTCCTTGTATTTCTGCCAGCGAAACAGAAACAAAAAGTGGAATTAAAGTGTTTGTGCTATGTGATGCTATGTCTTTGCACCTTCCTTTGTCTGAAAACTCACAGTGAAGTAAAAGCCTTCAGTCTCTTGCTGATTGGCTCGTCTCTTAACAATGTTTGCCTTGCTCATGTAGGAGTCAGAGGATGCTGATTTGACTGACTCTGTAGATTGGCTGTGCTGGAAGGCCTCTGAAACATCAAAGTCCTCCACTGTGAGCATGTCCTGAAGGGTTTGCATGGTGGCATCAAGAGTCTTCCTCACCTGACCCACACAGAAGGAAAAACAATTAAAACTAGTAACTATCCATACATACACCAACCAGGCATAAAATTATAACCACCTGCGCAATTTAATGCAATCCAATAAATGCATTCTACTTTAACAAGCTTATAATTTCTCAGTTTTTAAATTGAAACTGTCAAAGGTGATACTAGGTGATTCTACTATGTGTTTATTATTGAGGTTTGAGGTCATTTAATTTAAATAGGGTGAACTGCTAATACAATTAGAACCACTTCCTGAAATGAATGAGGTTACTTGTACACATCAAAACAATAGACAATATTGTAATAATACCTAGTTGACATCTTCTCAGTGTCACTAACAAAATGTATAGTGTACAGTAAACAACCAAGAGAAGTTGTATAAGATTATATACCCCAGGCTATTGCACAGCAGATGACTGACATACCATAAACAACAAAGTAATCAGCTGCCTAGCATGGTTTATCATGACCTGAAAGATTGACTCGGTTCTTGCCACGTGAGGCAGACAGGAAGTGGATTTCCACATTCATAACAGACAGGCACTGACACACTCTGGTGACCTTTAAAACAGACATATACGACTCATAGTGGCCTTGGTGACTCTAGGCCTGAAGGAGTGGTTGTTTGATGTTACCATACGTCTTAGTGTGACAGAAGGGAGGGTGTCACCTGACAATTCCAGTTCAAGACACAGCAAAGCTAAAGAAGACAGTAGAACACCCCAGGCACAGCAATGAGTAAGACAAATGCTTTCACTGTGATGAGTACACTGTGAATAATTATTATTCTTAATAAAAATGTTCTTCCAGTCTGTGGGTTGTAATAGAGAAGACGTATTTAAAATTAAAGGATTTTTCAAAGTTTCTCAAAATAAATTTGAGAGCTGAATAAGCAGTGTAACATAGCTTAACAATGTAATATTGAACAGCCAAGAACTAAATTAATTCTGGACAAAGAAAGTTCACATCTATAAAAAGTAAAAAGGCACCAAATGTCTGTTGTTGTGCTACAGACTATTCCAAATATAGAACAGTAGATATGCATCTTTAATACATCTTCCTGTTCAGCTACATGTGATCACACCTCATTGATTGTTTAAATGATAAGATGTCCATTTCCTGGCAGTGCACTCTGCAATAATCCATTGATAGACAATGGTCTACAATTTGAAATTTTAACTCAAACTTCATATGTGCACCATGTCACAACAACTCTAACCAAATTCACTAACTTCCACTAATTTCACCTCTCTGTGTACTGTAGTTTGGTAGCGGCAGCTAGTTCTTAGTTTTACTGTTAGAATGTTTTCTGGTATTAGTGACAAGCCACATGCACAGTACTCTTGAACACTGTATATACAGGTATTATATAATTTCAGTAGCCACAAAGACCAACTCTCATCATAACATTATAAATGGAAATATACTTTGCATTGCCTTTAGGGAAAAAGTTCAGATGAGCTATTTCACACATCATAACCACACACTCTTTAACAGAGCAGGGTTTGATGTTGTTTAGTCTGTCATGTGTTACAAAATGATTCGCAAGATGATTTGTCAAAAACTGAATTAGTTACCACAGAGACAGTGCCTTTACAACATATGATTGATTATCCACATTGTAAACATTATATAATGATCAAATGACTCAAATTATCAACTAACTTACAGCATTAATATATATCTTAGTATATGAAGCCATCTATTCCTCTCTCAGCTGTAAAGAACACTACTACAAGTAGCACACTTGGAGGAGCCTTGCTTCATTTTGCAATGAATTGCTGACACTGGCTCTGTTTTTTTTTTTCGACACAAGTATCGACACAGGATCTCTCACCTCTTCATTTTCTATCTTCAGCGTGGCCAAGCGGGACTGCAGCTGGTGGTAGCGCATCAAGAGTTCTGTCTGTACAGGCTGCTGCGCAGTCACCTGACACACCTGGAATAAAAGAAGAAGGGGACCTTCACCAGGAGGACTTAACATAGAGAACAAAAAGCAACGTGAAATTCACTTTAAATCCAGAACTAAGAGCTAAAAAACAACCATGATTATTACAGGTATCATCCTGTGTCAGTGACCCACCTCATCGCCCATGTGTGGCTGATAGTCAAAGCGTGCTGGAGGACAGAAGATCTGACTGTGAGTGTCCATAAATTTCAGCTTGTCTCCTCTGATGTCCATAGCATCTACTGCTCCTTCTATCAAGTCCAGACCTTCATGGCGTGATGTCTCTAAACTGTATTCTGCAGACAGGTAAGTTCTCATGGTGCGTGCCAAGCTAGCGTGGAATCCTAAGTCACAACACTGAGGACGAGAAGTCAAACACAAAGTAATTATAAAACAATAAAAGGCATATTACTTAAACTGCTAAAAACTCTAAAAACTTACATCTATCATATCTGATACATCATGGATGTAGTATTTAGCCACCAGGGCGTTTGTGGCTGCCAGATTGAGAAGGTAATCATTGCGGGCCTTTGTAGATTTAAGTTTGTTTTCAAAGTACTTGGCTTGTCTCTACGGGGGAAGAGGAAGTGAGAGTCACATCAATGCAGAATGGACCCTAAAAGAACTCAAAAAATTCAACATTAAACTGATTTTTATCTACATAATCAGTCAATAAATGCAATATTTTGCACCAGGCTTCAATTTTTCACTGTAAATTCCATAAATTCACTACAAAATAAACTTGGAGTGTATTTGTATACAAGTGCTACAATTCCTTTAATTTAAAGTGCATAAAACATTGTCATCTGTAGGTAGATCCATCAGAACAGACCTTCTCCTTCATTTTCTCCATTTTCTTCACAGAGCTTCGTCGTTGGGGACGTTCATCATGACCGTAACGCAGCAAGCTGGCGCTCACATCATTAGCCTTGCCAATGTGCTTCTCCTCCTGTTTCTCTGCCTCTTTCAGCTTGCTCTCAGCACTGAGACTCTCAGTGTGGTACATGTGGTAAGTCTTCATCACCTGTGAGAATACACAGCTACAGTCAAACTCCAATCAAGATCAAGAACGTCAAACTGTTAGTACTTCTTAAAAAATAAATGTTAATTTAGGGAATACAAATACCTACAATTTAAAACTCACTTCTTAGCATAAGCTAGAAGTACTGCAGCTATGGAGAATGTGTGTAGGCTTTATTTTTAAGCTGTGCAATGAATGTCTTGCGTTTTTTCCATCCTTGTTGAGTTACTTTAAATTATTTGACTCTTGTTTCCTTGTCCTGAACATGTTACATTTCAACTACAGCATGTGTCAGCATCACGTTTTCATTGAAATTTGACTGAGTAGTTTTGCTGGGTGTGTCTGTCTGATGCAGCTACACAATCTGTCTTCAACAAAGCATTTAAGTATGAAAAAATATCCCAGGAATGTAAAACAAGTACTGTAGGTTGTCCTACAACCTGGTGTCACTTCAATCCCATTGTACAGTGCCTTGTGGAACTGGTCACAAAGTTAAAATGCTTTTAAAGAGAATGAACATGTAAATGTTTACCCAGTAATATTGAACAAACTGCAGAGTTAAACATCTATTCCTTCATCACTCACTCTCAGGTTCTGGTTTCCTAGAAACCTTAATTGAAATGGAAGTGCAAAGGACAGCAAGATCGATCAGCAGGAGAGGACAAGGGTTACAAAGTGACAAAACGCAACGTTCTTGGCTTACTTCAAAACAAGAAACTACTGGATTTCCACAAACAGCCAGCAGCAGATCAATAGCAGACACCAGCTAGCTGGCAAAGATGGATCAATCATAATACATATCTGTTAATAAAACAAATTATACATGTTGATTTAAGCTAAATAACTATATTCCAAATCCTAACAGACTATTGGTATTCTTTATACTATGTGCAGGGAGCTGCAGACAGACATTTAATAATGCATGAATGAGAGAGGGGAAAAAAAATCAATGTGGGTATAACATATACGGGCTGTATAATATTACATGTTAGAATATGTCTCATGGGATTTACGCCATGCAACAAATTCCTATTTGCAAAATTCAACAATCATATTAAGACTGAGCTGCTTTCTTTTTGTCTTCACTTGCTTCGTCTTTTTTAAATAGCATTAGGAGGACTGTCCAACTTTGATCCATTTGTAGTTAGTGGACGCAATCAATTTTACAGCCCTGTGATAAGTTCATGCTGATTAAAGTCCTCACCTTGCTATGAATTATCTTTGATTGATCAGCTGCAGTATTTAACCAAAAACAACCAGACAAGATTTGGTGTGGATGTGCCTCATATTGTTTCTCATGGAAAATCTACTTAACTTCTACTTTCCACATCTTTAAAATGCATTTACATCCATTTGATGTCTGATTTTTGAAAATGATTTAGGGTATACATGTTCTTTCTCTGTCAACTTGCAGCTCCACTGCTTGGGCACACCACAGGAACATTTCACAGTGTTTACTGCATATCAAATACTGTAATTCATGTTTTGCAAATTAGATGTGGAGATCAGGACATCCCTGAGCAGTAAGACTAAGGAGGTAGCACTGTGGTTTGTTTGCTGATTGTGTCCCGCATGCAGTAGGTGATATCCCTGCATCCGTTAATTTCTTCAGCCAAATGAGGCATCAGCACTGAGCACAGCTGTTTTCTATTTTCTATCTTCCACTTGTAGTGTGGAGAGTGTACAAAGAGTGTTTACCCATGAATGAAGACATGTCTTTTTGCAATAACACACATGATCACATGAAACATTTAACTAAAACTGTTACTATTACAAGCAAATCATGTTGGTGTGAGCAACGTGCACCTATGTGGCACAGACTGCTGAGTCTGCTGGAAGCAAAGCCACACGGGCAAGAGCACTCTCCGCTTCAAACGATGAGAAAATTCAAGGTAGGAGAAAGATTGCAATTTGTCTCCTTTCTTGACCTCAGCATAAAAAAGTGACCTGGGAGAGGCTGTAGTGCTGATTAGGCATATCTACTGTGTGCAGTGTCAGACCAGCTGCTTCACAGATTACAGGTTCAGGTTTGAAAAAAGCTTTAGGATGTACAGTATGAGCGATGGTCAGCTAACTGGGGCAAAAGGCAAAACAGACAGCCCAACACAGACAGAGAAAAGTTAGGCAAGATGAAATTTGTTTAACTCACTGTGTAGAGTTCGTTGGTGACTTTTACTAATTCCTCGTGCATTTGCACCCCAATGTCTTTGCTCTGTAATACATAAAAACAGTTTTATGAGTGATAATTATGGTACATTTAAAGGATTATTGATGGCAGAAAATAAAAGATCCAAATGCAATAGAACTGCTTTCCTTCAAATGAAAAACTGGCAGGCTATGCAGAAGTGAGGGATGTCAGCAGGCACTGAAATGCTGTGATTACTCTGCACCAGAAAAGATCTAATACAATGCCCAAAGTGCACAAGCAGACAAAAATAGAATAGTGCAGTAACTGCAGAACATTTCCCAAGGAATAGAATCACAATTTCAGCTCAGTTACAGGAGCTAAGAGTCTATGATGAATTGGACATGTCCCATGGTAGGGCTTACAGCCCAAGAGGAGAAATGGGGCCAGTGGAGAGTGACTCTGAAAATCCTGTTGAGAAGATATGGAGTGACACTTAGGCTTTCTGTTGCCACCTCTCAGGGACCACTTATCAAAACAGCAACTTTGCATTTTCACATTTGCCAAGAATTAAACTTCAGGACATTCTGTACATTTACAGTTTAACTTAAACACCAGAGTTGATTATTTTGCCTGAGACTGCACTGCAACTAAACCAGGATGCTGCAGCATAATAGGATTATTGTTTTGGAGAACCTTGTCATAATTTAAGCCATATTGCAGCATGAGACAATTTTTCTGCATTTCAGTTATTTAGTCCTCTCTTGTTGCTGGCCCTAAGCCACACGATTCTCATCAAGGCTCCCATCGTGACAGTGCTGATCCCCCTAGAGGGCATAAATTACTGTGTGCTCTTTTTGCTGTCAAACAATACAGATTTAAGATCCCTTAGGCAGACTGTTCTTCCCTGAACCACAGGCACTATGCTACTTGCATATGTAACATTTGACCTACAAATGTGAGAGTATCTTATGTAGTTTGAATATAACAGTCAAATAATGTCTAACAAATTCACATATTTTTAGTGTTGTGACATCAATATCCCTGTGGACATCAGTTGTGAGATTTAAGCAGATGATTTCTGTGACTGTGCATTGGTAATGGTCAAGGTCACATGACCTCATCCATTTAATTCCAGTTCTGACCTTTTTGAAAAGTCTGATGACATCTTCGCCCACGTGTGCCAGACGGACAATGACGTTGTTGTTGTAGATGTCACTTAGAGTGGCGTGGTCTCTGCTCTCCCGTCTGGTCTGATCCAAGACCAAATACCAGCAGTTCACAGTGGACAGGAGGTTTTGGTCTTTTCTGAAACAGCCAAGCAACAAAGTTACCATGCATATTGTTGCTATTTTACGCAATTGCATAGGGGCATATGGTTTCACAAAGATTAAAGCCTGGATCGCTTTCAATGACTAACCATAGACTATGCAGTACACTAACCATATAGCAAAAAAAAAAAATGTAATTCCCCAACCTGAACAGGAGCATTTAATTAGAGTCTCCGAATCAAACCGAAAATAGCTGCCAAATTTCTAAAAACATACCAATTGTTCATACCAGCTGTTATGTTCGACTGTGTACAATACTGTATGTACAGTACAATATACTATTAAACATTAAGCAGGATGAATTGTATTAACTCTGGGGCTTTACATATTAGAAACCAAGTGCTCATTGCACATGGGTGAAGAATCAGCAAAAAGAAGACAGCTGGACACACACCCGCACAGAGCACACACACACACACACACACACACACACACACAAACACACACCATGCTGACTGCACTTGCATCCTTACCATCCCTGCTCTAGGGAGCATGTGAGTTCATTAACCACACACCAAAGAGTTTGTCTGTCTCCTTTTGTCTTTAGAGAACATTTTGCTTTCACCTTCAACAACTTTGGCCAGTACTATAAACATGGTGTATTATGTTTCTTAAATAAAAAGTTTAAAAGCCCCCCATAAACACTTTTTCTTGCTGGCCTATAGCTGACCTGTTGTGAAATCTAATCCAAATCCCATTTCCCCTTTAATCACTTGTGAAAGGAGATATATAAAGTTAGGTTTATTTCAGCACTTTGATAGGGGTCTTTAAATATATACAAATACACACTATGACAATGTAGGGCGGCCTGATGGAGCAGTGGTAGAGCATTGGGTTGGGATGCCGCAAGTTTGAACCCCACCCTACCAGGTCTGGCCCCGCCCAGTCACCAAGGGCCACCCTAGTGCCCGGGCCCGGATTAATAGGAGGGTTGCTGAAGGATGGGCATGCGGCGTGAAATCTGATTGTCTTGTCCTTTAAAGGGACAAGACAAAAGGCATTGATTGACACACTATCACAGTGGCTGGAAGAATAGAAAGCAGTCATGATTGTCCAAGAAAGCTTATAATATAATAAGAATCATGACTGATAAGATAGTTCAATGATTAAGATGTGGACTATTGATTTTCAGGACTAAATTAGCAGCATTACCTGCAGCACATTTACTGTTCACCTCATTGTATAAGCAATCTCTGACGCTGAAAGCTGCTTTCACAAGTTGAATACAGTGACACTGGTTGTGCTCTATCTAGTAGTTTACACTGCAATGTGAAGCTACTGGTAGTTTTATTAGTAGTAGCTGTTTTATTTTATTAAAAACCCTGTAAAATTAGAGATGTTTTCTGTCAATTAACAAACCAACTTTAAGTATCCTGCCAATAATTACAAATTACATTTATTCCCCATTTTTGTAAAGGACAATTCTTCTTCTTTTCCTTTCGGCTGCTCCCTTTCAGGGGTCGCCACAGCGAATCATGTGCCTCCATCTAACTCTATCCTCTGCATCCTCTTCTCTCACACCAACTAACTTCATGTCCTCCCTCACTACATCCATAAATCTCCTCTTTGGTCTTCCTCTAGACCTCCTGCCTGGCAGCTCCAACCTCAGCATCCTTCTACCGATATATTCACAGTTTCTCCTCTGAACATGTCCAAACCACCTCAATCTGGCCTCTCTGACTTTATCTCCAAAACATCTAACATGAGCTGTCCCTCTAATGTACTCATTCCTGATCCTGTCCATCCTCGTCACTCCCAAAGAGAACCTCAACATCTTAAGCTCTGCTACCTCCAGCTCTGCCTCCTGTCTTTTCTTCATTGCCACTGTCTCTAAGCCGAACAACATCGCTGGTCTCAACAACATCGCTGGTCTCAACAACATCGCTGGTCTCATTGTAAAGGACAATTACTTTATTATTTAAACAATATTTTTTCTACTTTCTTAGAATACAGTCTATTAAAGTTTATTTTTCTTTAACTTAATATGTAGGTGATTAAATAAAAGTTTATGTCCATACAATCATTTTTCTTTTTTAAGGTAAATAAATTATATTTTACCATAAAAATAGATATGTATATATTTAAAATTAATAATTTATATTTGTTAATTATTTTTCATCAATTTGAACATAAAAACGTATTGTAATGTCACCTTGATGTCAAATGAGCCGTTCTTATTTAGGCCTATATAAAGTACAGTGCATCCAGAAAGTATTCATAGATCTTAATCTTTTCCACATTTTGTTATGTTACAGCCTTATTTCTAAATTGATTAAAATACTTATTTTCATCAAAATTCTACAAACAATACCCCATAATGAAAGACGTTTGTCTGAAGTCTTTGCAAATTTATAAAAAAAACTAAACAAAAGGATATATTGTTATCGTTTCAATTGCGTGTCCAGACATCTCCTGTCTGGACACGCAATTTAAACAATAACAATCTTGTACATCAATTTATTTTGTAGGTCTGTATGTTTTCAGTTTAGGATATCTCACAGCACTCTTAAAGCTTATGTTATTAGAAAATTTTCTATGGTAATTACTTTAAATATATAATGTTGTATTTTATTTAAGGCTTGTACCACAATTCTACAAAAACTATAATAAACAATTAAGTATTGTTTTGAGCTAAAAACTATTGTTTTATTGTTTTAAGTTTAAAGTCTGGCATGATTTTAACCTCTGGGGCGCTAATACGTTTATTAAGAATAATATTGAATAAATCTGTAAATTAACAGTGTTTCTCCATAAATTCTTTAAGTAAAATTTCTGTAAAAGTATGGGTTTTGCATGTGATATAAATGAGGATGCATTAATTTTATATATCTTGTTTGCAGTTGCTGCTGCCTGTCATTTGACCATTTTATTAAGATTTTTTTAACAGTGTACCTGTGTAATGTCTTTCCACCAGTATATTATTTATTTACAGGTTAAATAACAATTTGACACTTCTAAACGCAATAGTGTTAAACACCATGCAAAAGGAAATCTATAAAGCTGGTCATAAGCACCTTTGGTTTTTCCTTTTTAGCCAATTAAACAAAGGGGCTGATG